>NC_073387.1:10254134-10499134 GCF_028641065.1 Leucoraja erinaceus | reverse complement strand
ACACTAACTATCCCCCCCCCCCCACTCACGCTAATTACCCCCCTTGATATTATATTAATATTATTAATTTGCTCCTTTTACCCCATAACCACCCTATCTACTGATGCATAGCCCCCAACTTGCAGTCACATCTAGAGAGGGGGGGGGGGGGGGGGTAGAGAGTGAGGGCAGAGAGAGAAGGGGCAGAGACAGAGAGAGACAGAGACACAGACAAGGGGGACAGGGGGGTGGAGAGGGGAGAAGAGGGGGGAGGGGGGAAAGGTGGGGGAGGAGAGGGGGATGGGGAGAGAGGTGGGGAGAGAGAGGAGGGGAGAGAGAGAGAGAAAGGGAGAGAGACAGGGGGGGAGAGAGAGAGAGAGAGAGAGGGATAGAGAGAGAGAGAGAGTGGGGAGAGAGAGGAGGGGGGAGAGAGAGAGAGAGAGAGTGCCTTTTTACTTCAACCCAAACAACCATTTGCAGGCAGTGATTTTTTACTTCAAACTAACCATATTTTCATTTTCAAACAACATTAAGTTGTGTAGACATTTGTTCAGTGTCATTCAGAGCTCAGAGTGACCTCCATCTTGCAGAGACTGATTGAGGCACACCACTTCCTGGTTTTATAGTCCCTCCCCCTCCCTCCAGCAGGGCAGCAGAGAGAATGGTGAATTATTTTAAAACATTAATTTCTCTCTGATTTTTCATCGATGGGAAAAATATTCTCGTCCAGGAAGGCAGACCTGGGCTCTGATCGAGGTGGCCAAAAATGACGGCTGTAGGTGGCAGCGTTCTCTCGGAAATTGCAGCACAGTGGGCCACGACGCAATATTTCACCTCTCCACCAATTACAATATTGGTGGTCAGTGGGGGCTTTCTGGAGCGCTGGTATGGGTATTGTTGGCTGCAGGGACTTCTGGTCTCCAGAGGGCTAGTATGGACATTGTGGGCCAAATGGATTCTTGGGTTGGCAGCTCAATCCCTCAAGCCCGATGTGCTGGCAGCTCACTCACGGCTGGTGGGCTGGCAGTTGACTCACGGCTATTCCTTGAAATTGCCATTTCAAGCAGAGTGCAAGGCCACCAAATTCAAATCCATTTTCCTTCCAGTTCAAGCAGGGTGCAAGGCCACCAAATTCAAGTGCAGTTTCATACCATTTCAAGGAGGGTGCAAGGCCACCAAATTCAAATGCAGTTTCATACCATTTCATGCAGGGTACAAAGCCACCACATTCAAATGCAGATTCATACTATTTCAAGCAGGGTGAAACCTCCAATAAAACCACACAAAACACCACACTCACAATTCAGTAGACATTCAGTATGTTTAGTTGATTCACAGCTCAGACAGCGTGACCTCTTCCTCCCCCATCATGCAGAGACTGAGCCGCACCCACACTTCCGGGTTTTATAATCCATCCTCCTCCCACCGGAAAAGGTGTGGCCTTCATGGCGTGATTGACAGTAGAGAGATACTCAACATTTTTTAAACACTAATAACCCTTTTGTTTTTCATTGATGGGAAGAATCCTCTGCACCTGATGAGTGGAGGGGAACTGAGTAAGATGGCCAAAAATCACAGCCGTAAGTGGTAGCGTTTTATCCAAAATCAATATAATAACCGGAAGTTGTTAAGTTTAGACAAACAACCATTTGCAGGCAGTGCCTTTTCACTTCAATCCAAACCTCCCAAACAAACATTTGCAGGCAGTGCCTTTTCACTTCAACCCAAACCCCCCAAACAACCATTTGCAGGCAGTGCCCTTTCACTTCAACTCAAACCCCCCAAACAACCATTTGCAGGCAGTGCCTTTTCACTTCAACTCAAACCCCCCCCAAACAACCATTTGCAGGCAGTGCCTTTTTACTTCAAACCAACCAAATTTTCATTTTCAAACCACATTTAGGGCACTCACAGTTGAGTAGACATGTGTTCAGTGTTATTCAGAGCTCAGAGAGACGTGACCCTCTGGCTTCCTCCATCTTGCAGGGACTGAGTGAGGCACACCACTTCCTGGTTTTGTAGTCCCTCCCCCCTATCTCCAGCAGTGGTAGCAAAGAGAATGGCAATTTAAAAAAAATTAATATCTTTCTGATTTTTCATCAATGGGAAAAATCATCTCGTCCAGGAAGGCGGAGAGGGGCTCTGAGCGAGGTGGCCAAAAATGACGGCCATAGGTGGCGCCGTTCTCTCAGAAATCACAGCACAGTGAGCCAAAAGCGGTCAAGATCCGACTTTTAGTAATACAGGTACAGAACCTTTTATCCGAAATTCCGGAAACCAAAAAGCTCCGAAAACCGGACATTTTTTCCAGGATGTCGTCTGCACACCAAAGCTCGCGTTTGGCGCCAAACTTGACCCGAAACGACCCACGGTCAACTACTACTACTACTGTAGCTACTTAAACATCTGTAAATCATTGCTTAAATGTTAGTCAGTTAGTTTGGAGGTCTTTTATGTGGGTGGGGTAGGAGGAAACTTTAATTCTTAGTCCCCTACCTGATCGGAGAGGCGGGGAGCGGGCAATGCCTTACCGGGTCATCGTGTGGTAAGCTCCGGAGCGCTGTGGTCGCCGACTCCCAACATCGCGGAGCTGGGGCTGCGGGCGTCCGGCCACGGGCGGTGCTGGATTTGGAGCGCCGCGGAGCCAGGGATCGAGTTCACCGAGGTCGGAGCTCCAACCGGCGCGGCCTGAGGGCTACGAGTGCCCCGGTCTCCGGTCTCCGGGGAGGAGGCAGCCGCTCCAGACTTTTCAAGCCGCCCGCGCTACCTCCCTCACCGAGTAACTGCCGGGATCGATGCTCAAACTCGCGACCTTGCGGCCACGAGCCGAGCACTCTACCACTGAGCCACCTGTAATGTTTTATCTAAAAAACGTTAAAATCTATGCTAAAAATCTTCCACTCTGAAATCCGAAAAATTCCGAAATCTGAGAAGTGTCTGGTCCCAAGGCGTTCGGATAAAAGGTTGTGTACCTGTATAGATATATTACTATGGTATATGGACACACTGATCTGATCTGTATTTATGCCTTCAATATTCTGTTGTGCTGCAGCAAGCAAGAATATCTGGGACACATGACAATAAACTCTCTTGACTCTTGACTTGAAATGACCAAAGTTGCCTGGTTGCACATAATTACTAGCATATTTTTCAAATTATCTGGTATTAAACTATACCGTCTGCCAGACAGAATATGCTTCAGTTGTGAAAAACTTATTTCTACCTCAGCTGAGGTCACTGGTGCATACCCAAAACAAGCTACTGACTCTATATTCATGTTGATATCTTGTGCATTACAACTGCTTTTGAGAACTTTAGCTATGTTTTGTATTTCTTCAAGATCTTTGTTACCTAAAATCACTCTCACACATATTCCTTGTATGTCTTTACCTACATCGCCAGGAATTTTACGAATATTGTCAAATACTTTGTTGAAAATCTGCAAGTTATTCACTAAAGTTTTGCCAAGTTTCTCAAGGGAAGTGATAGCTTGTGAGAAGTTTGCAAAATTGGAAGCAATAAATACAAGATCGCGGTGAAGGGACTTTTTCTGCATGATTTCACTGACGATCCTGACAGATTCTTCTTCTTCAAAACAGTTGATGATTTATTTTATCTTTTAAAAATTTGCAGCAATGTTTGACTTTGACTCTGACATTCTCTATCTGCAAGAAACATTATGCTTATATGCTTACCAGGGGATGCCGCACGATGGCTGCCTCGCCAGCAGTCTGTCTGCTTTTTGTCATTTATCTGTTGTTTTTAGTGTGTTTTTAAAGTTTGTGTTAACGTTCTCTGGTTTGTTTTATGTGAGGGGGGGGGGGGGGGGGGGTGGGGGGGTTGGGGGAGGGCGTCGGGGGAAACCTTTTTCAATCTCTTACCTTGCCAGAGATGCGATTGTTTTCCGGATCGTATTTCCGGTCGCTCTGCGGCCTAACATCATGGAGCTGGAGGCCTTGCTTGGGACTGACTGTGAGCCCCACCGCGGGGACATGGACTTACCATCGGAGCCGATCCCTTGCCTGGGATCAACGCCCCAACCACAGCCTGCGGATTTCACCATCGAGGAACTCGCAGTCTCGGTTACAGACCGATGTCGGGAAGCTCCAAACGCCGCAAAATGTTCGACCAGCCCCGACCCGGGGTCGATCGCCCGGTGCGGGGAAGCTGACATCCACCCTGATGCAGGAACTTGATTGCCCCAGCTACGGGAGCCAAGATCGCCCCGTCAACAGAAGACTTGAGGCCCCCGACCGCGGGAAAACAAAGAAGGGAAGAGATTGAACTTTTTTTTGCCTTCCATCATAGTGAGGAATGTGGAGGAGTCACAGTGGTGGATGTTCATGTTAACATATATTTTGTATGTTTTGTTGCTTTTTAATGGCATGACTGTATGGCAAATTAAATTCCTTGTATGTTGCAAAACATGCTTGGCTAATAAAGTATGATTATGATTGTGATTATTAGGACAAACACAAACAAATTGCCTCGTGTGAAATGTCAGCAGAAGCTATTACAGCAGAAATCAAGTTTTCAAGAACGAAGAAGATAAAATGACTGAGAAGGGACATTTAATACTGTAGACCCTCATTATAGCAGATCTTAAGGAGGGAACAGTACAGAACAGGAACAGGCCCTTCAGCCCACAATGACCTTGCTGAAAATGATGCCAAGATAGACTAATCTCTGCCTGCATGTGATACATATCTCCCACTCCCATCCCCCCCACCACCAGTCCCTGCATATTCAGGAATGGTGTTGGTTATTACCGATTGTCCACTATAACCGAGTAAGGTATTATCATTGAATATAGTTGAAATGTAGAACTACAGAAGTTAATTAATACATAAAAGAACACAAAGCCCTTGAGTAACTGAATGGGTCAGGCAACATCGCTGGAGAACATAGATAGGTGATGTCGGGACCCTTTCTCAGACTGATTCTGTCTTTTGAGTTACGCCGGCACTTTGTGTTGTTTCACCTTAAATCTAGGTGCTGATGCTGTGGTCTGCACCAGCGAGCCCTTCGTGATGAGTTACAGCAGGGTCGGGTGAGAAGTCTGTTGATGCGGCTCACGTTGTAGCTTTCTTCAGACCGCTCCCATCAACAGGGCGCCTTCGGTCACTGTGGGGCTTCCTCCCCTCTCACCTGCTGCTGCTCCCAAGGTGGAGTATGTCTGCATCCAGGCAGTGGGCAGTCGAGGGTTCTGCTCGATTCGACTGACTTCCCTCTTCTGGGCCTATGTTCATGCCCACGGAGAGGGAACATGCGGTGTCCATGCGAACTCTGGAGGCCTTCTGTGAACATTGGTCGCTGTGGGGGTGGGGGGGGGGGGGGGGGGCAAGGGTATTGTAGATAAAGTTGACATCATTTTAATCTGGTAACTGTTTGATTGTTGTTTGTAAATTACTAATAACTCTGTATTTGTATTTAATTGAATAAAAGCTCTTTTAGAGTCCTAGAGCGATACTTTGTGGAAATAGGCCCTTTGGTCGAACTTGCCCACACTGGCGAATATATCCCAGCTACACGAGTCCCATGTGCCTGCACCTGGTCCATATCCCTTCAAACTTGTCCTATTCATGTACCTAACTGCTTCTTAAAATGTTGGGAGAGTCCCAGCCTCAACTACCTCATCTGGCAGCTTGTTCCATACACTCACCACCCTTTGTGTAGAAAAAGTTACCCCTCAGATTTCTATTACATCTCTTCCCCTTCACATTGAACCTATGTCCTCTGGTCCTCGAATCCCCTACTCTAGGCAAGGGATTCTGTGCATCTACCCGATCTATGTCAGGAACTCCAGGGGAGGAGCAGGAGGTAATGGAGGGGGAGGGGGTGGGGAGAGTGAGGTTGAGTGGGCAGAGCGATGTGAGAAGGGGGAAGAGACAGTAGTGAAGTGGGAAGTGGGTAAAGCAACAGCCAGCAGGAAGAATCATCAGCTGGTGGAAGGGCAGGGAGTCCGATGGTGACTGAACACGGCCTATCGATAGTGGCGGCCTGAAGGTAGCGCTGTTCCCAGGCCAACAACAGCAGCATCAGTGGTGTGAAGAAGGGTTCACTGGTGTACGTTGGTAGTCTGGGTGGCATTTGCAGCAGGGGCTGTAAGTGGCCGGGGAGACAGAGTGAATCAGGGATGGCATTGGCAGATCCGTCCGCCATAACCAAAATCTGTTATAAAGGGGTCCGTTAAATCGAGGGTTTACTGTTGTGATTGTTTAAAAGGTTGCAAATGCTTAAGAAAGTCTTCAACTAATTCTAATCTATTTCTTCTCTTCACAAGTGGTCAGATTTTTATACTTAAAAGCTGACAGTTAATTTTTCTTGGAAATGTTTGTCAAAGTCAGTAAATGACCAAGGTTTCAGGGATAAAGATTAATGAAGATGAAAGAGATGCAGGCACAAATCTGGTCTATTAACTATTGGCTTATAGTGTGCTGAGGAAACTGAGCGCTTCTGACAGCAAGCAATAACAAGGATGTAATTAAAGGCCTTAACTCAGCAACCACGCAATATGGAGTAAACAATCAGTCAAATCTCAGTGAAGATGTTCCTAATGATATGATTAGGGTTGATTTTTAGTTTCCTGGCTGACCTATTTGTAACAAGGCATTACAAGCAATCTCACAATCTCACAATTCTAGTTTAAAGATACTGGGAACGGCTCTGCAGATTTTAAATAAATAGAAATGGTGAGGAACAAGATTGAAAATTTTAATTTCACAACTATTAGTATTGAAAAATGATAGGTGCAAATGGATTCATTTGTACCTTCACACAAATATTTCAGAACCATTTCAAAGCAATTTTTGCTTTGATCGGTTGTGAATGCTTTGGGTCACTCTGGGAGTTGAAACTTGCAGAGTATAAATTCTTAATTTGGAGACAAAACAGAAAATGATGAATGCACTCAGCTGTTCATCAACATCCCTTTCCAATGAGTTCTCCAGGATTTTCTCTTTTTGTTTTGGATTTTCATCATCTTCAGGTTTTTTTGTTATTTTTTAATTTTCATCTCTAGCTTTAGAGACCAGTCCCTGCATGGTCCAGAGTTCAGCCAGGATCTAACTCGTTATAAATTAAATGTTCCCGTAATTCCTCTTCTTCCTTTCAATACGTATAGTATTGGTGTCCCTTTGAGATTACAGTCACTCCCACTTAATTGTATTATGCTCAATTTTATACACAGTTTAAAAAACTCAAAAAATTGAAACCATTTTCCTATCTTTACTATGTTAAAGTACTCGTTGACCATTGCTGGTAATCCTAGTTATTTGCATAAAACAGTCATAAATTTGAAGAAGAAATCTGTTTAATCTTAATTGTTATGAACTATGAAAGACATGATTACGTGTGAACAAATATGAAAAGAAAAGCATATGGCTGTTCTTACCGTAATCAATTGTAACAGATCATGTAACTTGTGAAAAAGGAGATGGGGTATAAAACTCACAATTCTTTGCATTCAAACCATTTCTGTGCAATCGCATAAAGAAATACATCTTTTAAATTAATTCTTAATAAAAACACATTTTAGACCATAAATATGCGTGTTAATTAATACATTTATAACTGGTGTTTGAACTGGGTTTATTATTCTTGAGTGACCAAATCACCTCCCCTCCCCTGCCCCTGCCACATTCTCCTGCCTTCTCCTCATAACCCCTGTTACTTCTACTAGTCAAGAATCTATCTACCTCTGCCTTAACAATATCTATTGACTTAGCCTCCATAGCCTTCTGTGGCAATGCATAATTTCATTTACCCTCCTGAGCAAATCAGTTATGCAAATAAACGGGATTGACTACTACACAAAATTAATTACACTAATGATATTGCAATAGTGACAAAAGTAATTATTTTGAGTCATGAGAGAAAGCCTTCAAATTGATTGCACACCTTTAAGGACTATTTCTCAACCTGTTGCTTGAAAATTAATGCAACCAAGTTGAACAATAAAATGTACCTTGGAGTCTTTTCAGATTGAACTCACACAATGGAACTCAATACACAGGAGACCTCCTAAAGTACATTACAGGCAAATACATTCTGCAAAGTGATTCCACCACAGATGATGATGTGAACAAACCACAAGTAATTAGGAAGAGCATAATTGAAGAGGATAAATCACATTGTAACTATCCTCTGCAAGAACATCTACAGATATTAAAAGTTCAGATCGCCCAATAAATCCAGCATATACCCTTAAGAAGCCATGATTCCTGGAGAACTCGTTTTATCTAGGGACACTCCCCTTTCTTTCAATGCTGTTTACCTATATGGCTTCTTATTGTTGTCAAACCCATTGAAGTCAAGTCAAGTCAAGTCAAGTTTATTTTGTCACATACACATACGAGATGTGCAGTGAAATGAAAGTGGCAATGCTCGTGGACTTTTGTGCAAAAGACAAACAACAAAACAACCAAACAAATTATAAACACAATCATAACTCACATATTCTTTTACATAATAAATAATGGAAGGAAAAACGTTCAGTAGAGTTAGTCCCTGGTGAGATAGGCGTTTACAGTCCGAATTGCCTCTGGGAAGAAACTCCTTCTCAACCTCTCCGTTCTCACCACATGGCAACGGAGGCGTTTGCCTGACCGTAGCAGCTGGAACAGTCCGTTGCAGGGGTGGAAGGGGTCTCCCATGATTTTATTTGCTCTGGAGTTGCACCTCCTGTTGTATAGTTCCTGCAGGGGGGCGAGTGAAGTTCCCATAGTGCGTTCGGCCGAACGCACTACTCTCTGCAGAGCCTTCTTGTCCTTGGCAGAGCAATTCCCAAACCAGATGGTAATGTTCCCGGACAAAATGCTTTCCACCGCCGCTGCGTAGAAGCACTGGAGGATCCTCGGAGACACTCTGAATTTCCTCAATTGCCTGAGGTTGTAAAGGCGCTGCCTTGCCTTACTCACCAGTGCTGAGGCATGTGATGCCCATGTCATATCCTCAGAGATGTGGACTCCCAGATATTTAAAACAGTTCACCCTATCCACAGGATCCCCATTTATCCTCAATGGAGTGTACGTCCTCGGATGATGTGCCCTCCTAAAGTCCATGATCAGCTCCTTCGTTTTTTTGATGTTCAAGAGGAGGCTGTTATCCTGGCACCAGAGTGCTAGATCAGCCACCTCCTCCCGGTAGGCCTTCTCGTCATTGTCTGAGATCAGGCCCACCACCACAGTGTCATCAGCAAACTTAATTATTGAGTTGGAGCTGAACCTAGCCACACAGTCATGTGTGTACAGGGAGTACAATAGGGGGCTGAGGACGCAACCCTGGGGCGATCCTGTGTTCAGGGTGAGAGACTTCGATGTATTCCCTCCCATCTTGACTACCTGGGGCCTGGCGGTGAGAAAGTCCAGGACCCAGGCACACAGGGAGGTGTTGAGCCCCAATTCCATTAGCTTCCCGGCCAGTCTGGTGGGGACTATCGTGTTGAAGGCTGAACTGTAGTCTATGAACAGCATCATCACGTAGCCCCCCTTCTGGCTGTCCAGATGGGAGAGAGCGATGTGCAAGACCTGGGAGACCGCATCGTCCGTGGACCTGTTTGGACGATATGCGAACTGCAACGGGTCCATGTTCCGAGGGAGGAAGGCACAGATGTGATTCTTCACCAGCCTCTCAAAGCATTTCATGACTACCGAGGTAAGGGCCACCTTTGTTTCAAACATGATATTGAGCCTTCCGATATTTTTTTCTTTGCACTTTCTGTAGTTCAAACACCTGTCCACTTCCATCAAAATATATTTTATAACCATACCCCAAAAGTTGAATGGAACAGAACTTTCCCAAATATGGGGCGGCACGCAGGCGCAGTGGTAGAGTTGCTGCCTTACAGCACCTACAGTGCCAAAGATCCTGACCACAGGTGCTGTCAGTATGGAATTTGTACGTTCTCCCCGTGACCATGGGCGTTTTCTCCGAGATCTTCGGTTTCCTCTCACAATCCATAGACTAACTTGTTTGTAGGTTAATTGGCTTGGTATAAATGTAAATTGTCCTTAGTGCCGAGGACAGTGTTAATGTGTGTGGATCGCTGGGCGGTGTGGACTCTGTGGGCTAAAGGGTCTGTTTCCGCGCTGTATCTCTAAAACATACTTCACCAGTACAAGATACGATCCTTTCTAGAGCAGCAAGTAAAATGAGAGAATTGCTCAAATTTAGAGATCACAACTGTACGCTATCCAGTGAGAGAAAAGACCAAACACGAGTACAACCAGCCATCCACAGTGCACTGATAAAGGCTAAAATAGATTCAGTAGAATGGAATGAAATGTTTTTATGATGTATGACTCCATGACAGAATGACCAGTTACAATGGACGGTAAGAAGTCAGAATGTTTCGGAAGAACTGCAGATGCTGGTTTAATGTCACCGCAGATAGGCACAAAATACTGGAGTTAACTCAACGGGGCAGGCAGCATCTTTAGAGAGAAAGAATGGGTGATTTTTTTTGGGTCGAGGCCCTCCTTCAGATGTCTGAAGCTGGTCAATGTACTCCCAGTGAAGATGCAGAAATTGAAAGCAAAAAGCTTGTTTTGACAGGCTGAAATATATAATTTATTATTCATCTAATGGCCACAATTGCCAGATGGAAGAACACAGGTGCTTGAGAGCTTTATTTCCTCATCTCAAATTGCTTGTTTATTTCACAGTCCCTGTCCAATTAACCTGATCAAAAAGACTGTTAAATGTTACTGGTCTTCCAGGAGCTGCGTTTGAAAGACAGTCTCCAGCTGTGTTCCCTATCCATCATTACAGCGAACAAAACCTTCATTTAGTGACAAATTAACGTAAATAAATCTCTTTGTTGTGGCAAAGCCTTGTTCAGAGAATATTTGCTCAACGAGGGAGAACAATAATTAAGTTTCTGGTCAAAAGGTGCACCCCTCCGGCAGTATCTTGATGCTGGAGAATTTAGCAAAGGCCATACTGTTAAATGTTAGGCTACATTCTCTCATGTCGGAGATGGCTATGTGTGAGAAATATGTTTTTCAGTTGTTCAAGTCTTGTTGTTTGAGGACATGGACTTTAAACATGTAAATTGGGGGCAGGGTCAGACCCAGTCTGAAGAAGGGTCCCAACCCAAAATGTCTTCTGTGGCGCCACCCGGTGGTTAGGCCACTTACTGTGCGATCCCTCAGCAGTCAAGGGTAGGGTCACGTGACTGGGTTTGGCGGGATGGAGTCGTCACGAGGTTTAGGGGTGTATATAATGAACCCTGGGTTAATCTTCCCTCATTCGCGTGTGTGCTGTTTCACCACACCTGGCTTGCTTATTTACCAGCCATATTGGTGATCCCCAACGATCCAAAGCATTTTGGATTTCAACTATGGACACAGCCAATGATCAACTTCAACAGCCCGAGGTCGCTGTCAATCAAGCCCAGCAGAATGCTGTCTCCCTGAAGCTGCCCATGTTCTGGACTTCGCAGCCCCAAGTGTGGTTCCGGCAGGCTGAGGCCCAGTTTCACAATCAACGCATCACGGCTGATGATACCCGGTACTATTACGTTGAATTACTCCAGCACTTTGTGTCTTTTTTTCTAAATCAGCATCTTGTTTCCACATTCTTTTCCTGGAGCGTAGCCTGTCATTTAATAACGTTATGGTTGATATGATTGAAACCTCATTTCACATTACCATCAGTTATTCCTCTGTTACTAAAGCACACTTCATGATATGAAAATGCATATGGTGGGTGGTAGAGCAAATGACCGCAGTATGCTCTGATTTACAGAGGCCTCACCTGACCGGGCCACTCAACATGAGGGCTGTTCTCTACACCGGATGATCTACATGCCGTTCCTGGGCAAGGTTAAGGGCAGAGGTGTCTGCTGTCTAATTAACTCCACGTGGTGCTCGGATGTGGTGGTCCAGGTGAGCTACTGCTCCTCAGAATTGGAATATCTTATAGTGAAGTGACTGAGACCTTGTTCATAATAGCCAAGGACTGGCCAACCTCAAGAACATGCTACCAAAATATTATCAGGACATCTCCTACCTAACCAGAGGCCCAAACACCTTGACCACACCTTGACCACACCACTACACAACCATTAAAAAACAAACCACTCCATTATTAAATAGCACTTTGGTAAATTTGATCACCTGCCTGTGCTTTTGTTCTCTGCTTACAAGCACAAACTGAAGCAAGAGGATCCGGTACAGAAAGGTGGCAGCACAGTGGAGTAGTGGTAGAGTTGCTGACTTACAGTCCCAGGGACCCAGGTTCAATCCTGACTATGGGTGCTGTCTGTATGGAGATTGTATGTTTTCCCTGTGACCGGGTGGGTTTTCTCCAGATGCTCCGGTTTCCTCCCACACTCCAAAGATTTATGGGTTTGTAGGTTAATTTTACTTCGGAGTCACGTCAAGACAGGTATTCATTGAGGCGTTGGATTTATCACGCCTCCCCAAAATTGCATTTGCTCTATGTGCCTGCTCTGGGGGTACATTGAGCAGGGTATTTAAACCCAAAAACTTAAAATTGCAATGTTGCTACCCCTGACGTCGGCTATCACTTCTCATGCTCATTCCAGAGACAGGGTTGACATGCCAAAACATCCTGACGCTACTGTGCAACACAGTATGTGATTGGCAACCTCTGGAAGGAAGTCATAAAACCTGCCCCCAACCTCAAAAATCCGCAGGACTGTGAGAACGCCGGCCTCAGAACCACAGATTCTGCTATTTGGCAAAATTACCAAATCAAGCCTAAAATCTGGATGAAGAATCCAAGACATTTGGCCTCAGGAGGGCAGGACCTGGAATGAGCAAACCACACAAAAACCAGACGGCAGTACCTCTATGCATCCACCAGTAGGCGTCTACTTCATGGTACTGGTGAAAGCTCGGGGCCCGCATGCCATCCCCGCAAGTCTTTTGGGACAGGGCCCATAGCGGGCCCCTTGGAAAATGCACCACCCCCCAACAGCACCACCCCGACAGACAAGGAACCAGAAACTGAAGAAATGAACACCACCAAACAACAGTGGAGGTAGGTGTGTCTGGTTCCCACCATCACATAAAAGGTGAGGGGATTGGGCTAATGGGGGGGGGGGACTACACCTGTTTGTGGAAGAATAAAGAACTGTCACACTTGGTAGTTATATACCAAAAAGTATTCAAGGATAAAAATTGCATTTAAGAAAAACTTGCCACCAGTTCAACATGAACCCCACATGGGGTTTTACCCCCTCACTAAAAAGAAATAAATGAGGGCCAAGCTGAACTGGAGAAGTTACATACAAAGGGGTCATAAAAAAGTCAGTGCCATTGTGTACATGGTAGATGCCGCAGACCATGAGAAGACAGAAGCTTCAAAGAATGAATTGCATAATTTATTAGATAAACCACAGTTGCAGGGCATCCCGGTGCTAGTCCTTGGGAACAAACGAGACCTGCCTGATGCACTGGAAGAGAAAGATCTTATTGAAAAAATGAACTTGTCTGCTATTCAAGACCGAGAAATCTGTTGCTATTCCATCTCGTGCAAGCAAAAGGATAACATAGATATAACACTACAGTGGCTCATTCAACACTCATATGGAGAGAAGGCAGGTACGGGATACTGAGTTGGATGATCAGCCATGATCACATCGAAGGGCCGAATGGCCTACTCCTGCACCTAAATTCTATGTTTCTATGTTTCTAAGTCTAAAAATGAACCTTTGGAATTTGTATTAAATTTACTAAAACCAAAAAAGATGGTGAATGTTGCACCATCATTGACTTAACCATGAATACATTCGTCAGGTATACACACTTTAATGGAAAACATTTGTAACTGCCAACAATGGATTCTTAAGGATACTTTATGGTGGGCATCGACTAAAAAGATGCATACTATTCAGTACCCATTCATAAAGATCATCGAAGATACCTAAAAATTTACCTGGATGGGATAACAATGGCAGTACAAATTATAGACTAATGGGCTAATATGAGCCAAAACTGTTTTCCAAGATATTTAAACCAGCCTTGACACTTAAGGAAACATATTTTGTCATGGCATATCTCGAGGATATTTAACAATAGACAAAACCATGGAATTAGCTAATTCAGCAGCATTAGCTACTAAAAACATATTTAACCTTGGGCTTTGTCATACATCCAGATAAATCTACGTTGACACCATCCACAACTATGGACTGTCTGGTATTCAATTAACTCAGTCCACATGTCTACAACGTTGCCAAAAGAAAAGTCAGCAGAATTGGCACAAACCTGTAATAAATTAATGGTTAACAATCAACCAATCATTCGACAAAGTGGCAAGAGTAATTGGGAATTAGTAGCAGCATTATCAGCTACTTAACTTAGACCTCTGCATGAGAGCAAAGATGCTAGTGTTTTACACAACATACAGGTCACTTTGACTGAACCATGAAATTGCCTGTTTCAGACCTATAATGATGGAAAGAGAACATTTGGCATAGTTCCAGCCATCATTTATCAATAACCCATATCCTGAACTGGTGGTAGATGGACTAATCTAGAGTCATCACTACTACAGACACTGCACATAAAACCTAGTTGGAAATGTTGAGTGCATTCTATGGGTTAAAAGCATATTGTTCAAAAGTGCACCATTTTGCATGTTCGTTTACAATTTGACGATAGCACAGTGGTGGCCTAAACAAACCACATGGGTGGGATAAAATCGATATCTTGTGACAAATTGATCAACACAATCTGTTAATGGTGTGTCACAAAAATATTTGGCTATCAGCAACTTACCTACCAGGTAAGCTAAATACTGTGGCAGACATGTTAAACCCCAAAGTATTTGCTGAAAAAGCAATATGGAACACCAGATATCAACTTTTTTGCATCCCGACTGAATCACCACGTACCGATGTATGTCGCTTGGGACCCAGACCTTGAGGCAGCGGCGATGGATACATTTCCGCTGAACTGGGGGGTGGAACTAATCTCTATGTTTTTTCCCCCCTTTCAACCTCATCAGTCAGGTACTACGCAAAATACAGATGAACTTTGTTTCGGACTTTTGGTAGTACCCAACTGGCCTACACAGCCATGGTTCCCAGTGGTCATTGACAGGGTCATTGAAACCCATGACCATTCCCAGCAGACCAGATCTACTGATCCACCCTGTATCAGGCGAAAGTCACCCATGCCATGACAGAATAAGCTTACTGGGTTGCAGATTCCAAAAAGACCTTTTGATGAACCTGGGACTGTCAAATAGGACCATGGACACGATGACAGCATCTCACCGACTTCCACCAAGAAACAATATCTCTCCAGTATAAGAAAATGGGAACATACTGCTCAAGAAAAGAAACAACCTACTAATCAACCACCATATCTATGTGCCGGAGTTCCTGGCCAACCTTCACCATGATGAAGGTCTGAACTATAGCACTATCAAATGCGCTAGAAGTGCACTGTCAGCCTATCTAAGACAGGCACCAAGGGAAACACGCCATAGGCTATCGTCCACTGGTGGCCAAATTAATGAGAGGTACCTTCTGTTCAAAAAGTCCTAGACCTAGATATACCAAGATCTGGGATGTCAGCGTGTCCTGACATACCTAGGGATGTCCTTTACTTTGAAACAGTAACCCTGTATATGGCAATGCTGATGGCTTAGTCTCAGCATAAGGGGCCAGTTCTTTCACCCACTGAGTTTGGACAATATGGTCGTAACATCAGACCAAATAACATTCACCATTCAAGAGCTGGTAAAACAGAGTAGACCAGGAACTACAAGACTCATTATGGAATTCCGGGCGTACCCACCTGACCACCGTTATGTGTCATGACTCACCTTCTACAATATATCAACACAACCTAAAGTTCCCGAGGGAGATAAAAAGCACAATGGGTCAGCCACAAAAAAGCCACTGGGTCAGGGTACCGAGTCAAACCATCTCTAGATGGCTCAAACAGGTATTGGGAGCTGCTGGAGTAGATACTGATATTTACACATCTCACTCCACCAGAACAGCATCCACGTCGGCGGCTAAACAGTATGGATGTGCCATTGGATCTACCCTGGTAACAGCGGGGTGGTCCATGGAAATAACTTTTCAAACATTCTACAACAAGCCATTATAAAACCTGTTTCACTTGCAGAGAGAATTTTAGACGCTGCAAAAAATATATAATTTAAGCCCGGGGGAACATTAATTTCTTTGTTATTATTTTCAAATAATACCATTGTTGTTTTACAAACAGATTCATGTTTGATTACGATAACATACTTCCTCCCTTGGATGACTTCGGCAGCGAGTGAAGTATGGACTGTTACACGGTTTGAAATCACAGAGCTTTAAAATCTTCACTTAGTCACTCACGTGACTCCGAAGTAAAATAGTAAGATTAAACGGGAACTTACCAATTTGAAGTTTGATCTGCATTTTATGATGAGTTACAATGAGGGATTAGGTGTCCTCCGCTCCCACCCTCAATTATAGAGATCAATGGTAACTTAGTTCTCCTTATCTTTACTATGTTTAATTCAATTACTGTGTTGTTTTCTGTGATTCCACACCGCTGCTTTGAAGTATGTCGCGCATGCGTGCTGGATGGGGTCTTCAAGTAATCCCTCATCGTAACTCCTCATAAAATACAGATCAAACTTCAAACTGGTAAGTTCATGTTTAATCTTACTATTGGCTTTGGTAAAGACTGTAAACAGCCCCTAGTGTGTAGGATAGTGCCATTGTACAGAGATGTCAAATGGCCTATTTCTGCTCTAGCATTGAACTAAACTAAACAATACTAAACAAAACTAAACTAAAAAAAGCTGCACAATGTTGGTCTGAGGAAGCAGATGAGATCCTTCTCAGCTGCTTTAAGTTGCTGGACTGTTCTATATTCTAGGACTCGGTGGCTAACCTAGATTATTATGCCACTGCTGTCACAGACTTCATCAGCATGTGTCTAGAGGCCTATGATACTTGTGTTCCCCAAAAGGAAATCATGGATGAGATGCGAGGTCCACTCCCACATGAAGTCCAAGTCTCCAGCATTCAAGTCAAGCGATCCCAAGTGGTTCAAGACATCTATCTACAATCTTCATAAAGCCATTAAGGATGCCAAGAGACAATTTCCAGCTGTAGTCCTGAGATAATGACATGGACACCCTTGGATCATGGTAAGGTTTGCACGTTACAATGGGCTACAAAGAGAAGACGGGCAGTATTGGTGTCAACATCAACCCCCCCCTGATGAGTTTAATGCATTCTATGATCATGTTTAACAGAAGGTTGATGAGGAACGTCACCTGCTCTGCCAGTCAAGGATGCACCTGCACCAACAGTTGCTGTGCAGGAATAAGATCGGCCCTCCTGAGAGCAAATCCTCAGAAAGCAACCGGCCCTGATGGAACTGCTCCCCACATCCTCAAGACCCGTATGGACCAGCTGGCAGAAGTATTCACAGATTTCTTTAACCTGTCACTATTCTGTTCTGTGGTTCCCACCTACATCATGAAGATGATTATCATCCAGGTGCTTATGAAAAGTAAACTCGAGTTCCTTAATAACCACTGTCCAGTGGTTCTGAGATTCACCATCTCGCAGTGTTTCAGGAGACTGGTGCTACGCACGTTGACTCCAATCTCCCAGCCAGCCTTCACCCACTGCAGTTTGCCCACCATCACAACAGGTCCATAGCAGATGCCATCTCCCTGGTTCTAAACTCATCTCTAGAACAGCTCCGAGTCTAAAGAAGGGTCCTGACCTGAACCGTCACCTAGTCATGTTCTCCAGAGATTCTGCCTGATTCAGATTCAGATTCAGATTCAGATTCAATTTTAATTGTCATTGTCAGTGTACAGTACAGAGACAACGAAATTATCCTCTGTGCTACTCCAGCGCTATGTGTCCTTTTTGTTTCTGGAACACTTCGACAACTAGGATTCCTATGTTAGATTATTATTGATCAACGACATAATCTCATCTAAACTCATTTCTGCCACTGAATCCCTGACTTTCTGGCCCATAGGCCACAATCAGTAAGGAAAGGTGATGGCACCTCCTCAACAATAATTCTCAACACAGGTGCCCCGCAAGGATGAGTTCTCAGTTCCCTGAGATGCTCCCTATACAACACGCGACTGTGCAGCCAAATTTGGCTCTATCTTCATTACAAGTTTGCAGTAGACACCGCTGGGTTGGGTTGAATCACAAAAATGATGAGACGGAAGGAGATAGAGAACTCAGTGACATGGTGTCAGGACATAACCTTTCCCTCAATGTTGGCACGATGAAGGAGCTAGTTATCGACTTCAGGAAGCATGGTGGAGTACACACCCCAATCAGGATCAATGGTACCAAAGTGGAAATTGTTGAGAGCTTTAAGTTCCTTGGGGCTAATGTTAATGTTAAAAAGGCACACCAATGTTTCTGCTTCCTCAGGAGCTCGATGAAACTCGGCATGTCTCGAATGATTCTCACAAACTTCTCCAGATGCACCATAGAAAGCACAATATCAGGTTGCAACATAGGCTGCTTTGAGAACAGTTCTGCCCCTAGACCCAAGGGGTGGCAGAAAGGTGCAGCAGTAGAGTTGCTGTCTTACAGCTCCAGAGACCCAAGTTCGATCATGGTTATGGGTGCTGTCTGTATGAAGTTTGTACATTCTCCCTGTGACCACGTGGGTTTTCTCTGGGTGCTCCGGTTTCCTCCCACATTCTAAAGACAATCAACTTTGTAGGTTGAATTGAACCTGCAAATTGTCCCTAGTGTGTAGGATAGAGCTAGGGTATGGATGGTCACTAGTCAACATCGAATTGATGGGCTGAAGGGCCTGTTTCCAAGCTGTATCTTTAAAGTAAACTAAACTGAGACTGCAGAAATTGCAGAGAATAATACAGTGCCCTGCATAATGTTTGGCACAAAGACCCACCATTTATTTATTTGCCTCTTTACTCCACAATTTGAGATTTGTAATAAAAAAAAAATCACATGTGGTTAAAGTGCACATTCTCAGATTTTATTAAAGGCCATTTTTATACATTTTGGTTTCACCATGTAGAAATCACAGTTGTGTTTATACATAGTCCCCCCATTTCAGGGCACCATCATTTTTGGGACACATGGCTTCACAGACGTTTGTAATTGCTCAGGTGTGTTTAATTGCCTCCTTAATGCAGGTATAAGAGAGCTCTCAGCACCTCATATTTCCTCCAGTCTTTCCATCACCTTTGGAAACTTTTATTGCTGTTTATCAACATGCGGACCAAAGTTGTGCCAATGAAAGTCAAAGAAGCCATTGTGAGACTGAGAAACAAGAATAAAACTGTTGGAGACATCAGCCAAACCTTAGTCTTACCAAAATCAACTGTTTGGAACATCATTAAGACGAAAGAGAGCACTGGTGAGCTTACTCATTGCAAAGGGACTGGCGGCCAAGGAAGACCTCCACAGCTGATGACAGAAACCTTCTCTCTATAATGAAGAAAAATCCTCAAACACCTGTCCGACAGATCAGAAACATTCTTCAGGAGTCAGGTGTGGATTTGCCAATAACCACTGTCCGCTGAAGACTACATGAACAGAAATACAGAGGCTACACTGCAAGATGCAAACCACTGGTTAGATGCAAAAATAGAATGGCCAGGTTACAATTTACCAACAAGTACTTAAAAGAGCAACCACAGTTCCTGACAAAGGTCTTGTGGACAGATGAGATGAAGATTATGGTGCCTTGAAATGGGGGGACTATGTATAAACACAGCTGTGATTTCTACATGGTGAAACCAAAATGCATAAAAATGGCCTTTATAAAAATCTGACAATATGCACTTTAACCACATGTGATTTATTCTATTATAAATCTCAAATTGTGTAGTACAGAGTCAAATAAATAAATTATGGGTCTTTGTCCCAAACATTATATAGGGTACTGTAGATGTAGCCAAGTCCATTACACAGACTCCACACCACTGACTCCATCTACACTTCATGCTGCCTCGGAAAAGCAGCCAACATAATCAGACTTGTCCCATCCCTGGTCATTCCCCACTCCCATTAAGAGACTCAGATACAGTCCCCATCCCCTCCTATCAGGCTTCTGAACGGTCCTTCAGTATATTAACGCACTGTCCGATTCACCTGTACTCCATTGTGGACATTGGACTTTGTCCATCAAAGTGATAAGCTATAATGTTGAGGACTACATTCTGCACTCTGTATCTTTCCAATTGCTCTGTCTATTGTACTTGAGTTTGACTTGATTGGATTAATGTATCGTGCTATCTGGTCCGATTGGATAGTACGCAAAACAAAACTCATCACTGTACCTCAGTACACATGACAATACTAAACTGAAACCTAACCTTTCACTGCCATATTACCCAATGAATTATGAATGAAACAGCACAGTGAACAACTCTAACCACACAGTTAAGTCATTGCCAAAGAAGCAAAGATTATTGAGCTTAGGCCATTATCCTGATTGACTTCTGTGATGAGGTTTTTAATGAGTGGACTGATTGACGTCTAATCACTTCGTTTCTGCTTGTATTGCAGTCGTTGGGGAATTACCCTTGCATTTTGTTGATTTCAGCATTACGTCACCTTGACATCTCACTCATGTTACATTAATATCAAAGGCACACTTCACTTTATGCTGGAATTCAGCTCATTTCATAATGTGTGGGCCAGAGAAGTAACCCAGGCAGCTACTCTGAAGGACTTGGATAGGTGATGTTTCGAGCCTGAACCCTTCCTGAGGACTGAAGATAGAAACAAACAAGCTGGAGTAACTTAGCGGGATAGGCAGCATCTCTAAGATAAGGAATGGGTGACGTTTCGGGTCGAGATCTTTAAGAAGGGTCTTAACCTGAAACGTCATCCATTCCTTTTCTCCAGAGATGCTGCCTAACCCACTGAGTTACTCCTGCTTTTCGTGTCCATCTAGCGTTAAAAGCAGCATCTGCAGTTCCTTCCCACATCCTTCCTCAGACTTACGTTAATGGGCTGAGAAAGTTTGAAAAGTGGTGGGGGGCTGAACAAAGCCTGGCAGGTGTTAGTTGGAATCAGGTGAGGGTTTTTGTTGGGATTGGCAGATAGATGGATAAAGTGTAAATGAGATAAAACGGTGACAAACGGGAGTAGAGGAGACAAAGAAAGAAAGAAAGGGTGCTGATGAGAGAAGAGGATTGAAAGAAGAGTGAAATGTAAAACCAGAGGAAGGGATATACCATTCAATCCACTACATCTATGTCAAAGAATCTGAAGAGGGACACAGACCTGAAATGTCGTCTGCAGAAATAAGTAACTGCAGATGCTGATTTGCACAAAAGGACACATTTCGGGTCATTAAAGAAGGATCCTGAACCAAAACATCACCTACATGTTCTACATCTAAGATTCTGCCTGACCATTTCAGTTCCTGCAGCAGTTAGTTTATGTACAAAATTCCAGCATCTTCTGTCTTGCACGTCTCTGTTAACTATCATGAATTCATTTACACTAATTCTATTTTATTCTCCCCACATTATTTCCAACTCCCCGTGGATTCTACCACTCACCTACTCACACGGGGCAATTCACAGTGCCCAATTAACCTATCAACTCACAAGGCTTTGGGATTTACGTGTATAGATGCCAGTGAACTCAGGGGATGCTCATGGAATCATGAGAAGAAAGTGAAAATTCAACACAGATAGGTTTTAACCCTGGCCAGGATCAAACTTTGGTTGCTGGAGCTGTAAGACAGGGGCTTATTTAGGTACACCACCTACCTCCTGAGGATAGGATAAATTGTAAATCCAAAGCTTTAGAAAGATATTGCCTCATTGGGGTGCAGAAAGGAACTGCAGATGTTGGTTTATACCAAAGATAGACACAAAGTGCTGGAGTAACTCAGCGGTTCAGGCAGCATCTCTGGAAACAAAGGGTGGGTGATGGTTCTGAAGAAGGGTTCCGACCCGAAACATCACCCATCCTTTTTCACCAGAGATGCTGCCTGACCTGCTGCGTTACTCCAGCACTTTGTGTCTATGTTACCTCATTGGGATAGAGGACTGTAAATATTAGCAAAACATGTGAGAATAAATACATCAAATTGCAAAATGTGCACCTAATTATTCCTTGAATCGCATCAGTTCTGTTCTATCACACACTGAAAAGAAGCTAAAGAGAGAACACAGTATTTTTCGAAAGTGAGATGTACAGCCTTCGGCCCACAATGTCCCTGCCAAATACAATGCCAAATTAAACTAATCTTCTTGGCCTATACTTTGACGTACCATTCCTCCCCCACCCAAGGGGTTTGAATATGTTGAGGTCAGGTGGTGTATTGCACAGTTAAACCTGTTCCTCCTGCATCTTCATTGTTGCTTGGAATAGAGCCAAAGCCTTAAGGTGTAGTGTTGAGTGAGTTTATGTGGGTGTGAACACTGTGTAATGTCTTTGTAATTATTTCTTCCCTATTGTGACAATTACATGGGGTTTGAATATCTTCTCTATATTTAGAGTCTTTGAAAGTGACTAGATGATCTTGCAACCTAAACAATGCTTTAACATTCTTTATTAATTTTCTCATTGAATATGATGTTGATAAATAGAACTAATGTCACAATCACTTTATCTTTAAGAGATTAAATCAGAAGGAGGGAATTGTGTTTGTGGAAGATGTGTTATCATATCTATTTTAACACACAACCGACAAAGTCAGATTTAGTTTAGTTTAGAGATACAGTGCAGAAACAGGCCCTTCGGCACACCGAGTCTGCACCGACCAGCGATGCCCACACATTAATACTACTCTACACACATGAGGGACAATTGTTTTACACTTATACCAAAGATCTTATAGCTCTGCTATAGGATCTTTGCTTATACAAAGACAAATAACCTGCAAACCTATACATCTTTGGAGTGTGGGAGAAACCGAAGACCTCAGAGAAAACCCATGTGGACACGGGGAGAACATGCAAACTCTGTACAAACAGCACCCGTAGTTGGGATCGAACCCGGGTCTCTGACGCTGCAAGTGCTGTAAGGCAGCAACTCTACCGCTGTGCCACCATGCCGCCCGATCACAAAATGTGGTTCTAATATATGTTATGTACTAGTCTGATGTGATTTACGACACCTCTGACAAGCAATAAACATTTGGAAAGATTGTGGTGCACAAAATGCATTGCTACTTAAATGTGGATGATACAACGACTGAAAACTTAACAAAATTAAATTTAGATATAGACAGATGTGTTCTCTTTGGTATTTTGACTGTTCAATATTAAACTCACACCAAATGCTTTATCTGAGAAATTGTTGACAAAATTAACAGATTTTTACATTAAATAATAATGCATTCTGTTCGGAATAGACAATATTTTTTCTTGCTGGTCTGAAGCCCATGCATAAGTGGACAGATAAGGAACATTTCACATTGTGACATCCTCAATCCCAAGTGCTGTACTCCACCTACTGACATGATTTAATCTCATTCCTTTTCTCCAGAGATGCTGCCTGTCCCGCTGAATTACTCCAGCATTTTGTGTCTACCTTAGATCTAAACCAGTATCTGCAGTTCTTTCCTACACATGATTTAGCCTTACCTTATTACACATTTATTTATTTTTAAGTAATGTTTTAATTACATCCCTTAAGTTTGTATTAATTTAACCTGGCAATCATAGTTATGCATTTCAGTGGAATGTCGAATTGGGTACTTTTTAAAGATCAGGCAGTCTGAAATGTCCCCAGTTCAACAGTATTGCTGCACTAAAGACTGAGAATGAGCGATACCAAATATAGCAGACAATACTTCTAAATCACCACCAGATTGCCTCTGTTGTCAGCCCTACCATGTGATTTTACACATAGAGGAAGATTATTCAGCTGCCCAGAGGTTGCAACTATCATTCATTCTTCAAAATTGAACATTTCATTACGATCTTTCCCATTTGTAATTTCACTTATGTTGCTATGGTGCAATATTGCGTGGGCTCCAGTTAGATTCATTAAAAGGCAAAGGTCACTCTGAACACAGCAAGACACCGAGTGGCAACTAATTTCACCACTTTCACAGCCACTGTAAGTGCTCAACTGCTTTATCTCCATTTGTTATCCTATCGTGATTTGTTTTATAGCCTGTGAGTTTGACTAATGTGTATTTCACAACTGAACCTGGATCAAGTAATGTGATGAGATGGAACAATGTGGTGGTGGAAAATATCTTCTTTTCAATATGTTTCTACATGATTGACCAAAAAATAATTCCCACTACTTAAGTCATAGTAAAGTTGCAACCTTACTCAAACAGTTTCAATGGCACTAAGTATAGAAACAAGGAATTGCAGATGCTGGTTAATACAGAAAAGAGCACATAGTGCTGGAGTAACTCAGCAGGTCAGGCAGCATCTCTGGAGAGCAAGGGTCTTGACCTGAAATGTTACCTGTTCCTTTTGACCAGAGATGCTATGCTGCCTGACCTGCTGAGTTATTCCAGCAGTTTGGGCCCTTTTATTTTTCATTGGCACTAAAGTTCTTAAAACGTCCAATTTAGATTAAGCATGTCTTTAGGATTGAAAAAATGATGACATGTTCACATATAAATATTGTAGGTGCATATGCTTATAGACAGAAGGGCGGTCACGGTGGCGCAGCGGTAGAGTTGCTGCCTAACAGCGAATGCAGCGTTGGAGATCCAGGTTCAATCCCGACTATGGGTGCTCTCTGTACAGAGTTTGTACGTTCTCCCCGTGAGCTGCGTGGGTTTTCTCCGAGATCTTCGGCTTTCTCTAACACTCCATAGACGTACAGGTTTGTAGGTTAATTGGCTTGGTAAATATAAAAATTATCCCTAGTGGATGTAGGATAGTGTTAATGCGTGGGGATCGCTGGTCGGCGCGGACTCGGTGGGCCGAAGGGCCTGTTTCCACGCTGTATCTCTAAACTAAACTAAACACGAGAGAAACTGCTGATGCTGGTTTACAAATAAAGATATAAAGTCCCGAAGATCGCGAGTCATGAAGTTTTTATTGTCATATGTATTGGAATGGAACAATGAAATTCTCACTTGCAGCAGCAGCAGCACGACAGGTTTGTAAACACATTATTCAACAGATAATTTAATAAACAAACAAAGAAAAAGTTCAATAAATTAAAAAAAAACACAATATAGTGCAAAACAAAACAAAGTACAAAATCCTTAGTGCAACCAGGTAGTTTGCAGTTCAGTGTTTAGTTGGAGCTCAAATGCAATAGCTGGAGAATTGGAAGGTACCGAACAAAAATTTTCAATCTCTGGATCCTCTCAGCGGCTGCAGCAGCAATCTATGGAGGCGAGGGTGGTAGGGTTCAACGTTTGGGCCGGCTACCCTTTTCAGACTGATGCAGCGATTCTGGGCGGGGATTCAAGAAAGGAATGGTGGGGAGGAGCCCGAAGTACCCATGGGAGGAGATAGCATGCACTGAGGAACTTTTTTAATCTCCTTCTTTCCTGTGCAAAATTGGAGTTCGCCAAACAAAGCCCCCAGATGCAGACTCCCCAGACGGATATGATCTTTTCCTCCCGTACACCTGGTAGAGTTCTCCCCAGACGGAGAGTTCAAGAGAGTATTCCTTGACAGATCAGACATGAGTGGTACGTTAAGTGAAAAACAATACAATGCCACCGCTAGGTATAGCTGGGTTTTTTTTAAAACCGAGTATATTTTAGGAAAACGATAATTAACCTACTGATTGACTCACATTTTAGATCTGCAGACATCTAGAGCAAAAATTGAGAATAGAATGGTTAGGAAGAGACTAAAGGCTATATTTCTGTCGCACCTGGAACGATTGCTAGGGTCAGCATGGAAAAAGTCCCTTGCACATGAATCATCCATTTACACTAATCCCACTCACCCCACATCTATATAACTAAAAGTCTCATCTTGACAACTTCCTGTCTGCGCTGTATATTGATTTTAGAAAAAATGCTACCATATATTGCTATGATTTTTGGCTATCTTACTCACAATCCTCCCCAGCTGAGGCAGCCCTGAGGATTTTTTGATCGATGAAAAATAAAAAAGTTATGAATGTTTAAAAACCAGCTGATTGGCCCTCTCGTCCATCAATCTAAAATGGCCAAAGGACATTTATTGTCATGTACACCAATTGGTGCAGTGAAATGTGAGTTGCCATCTGCAGCACACCAATAAAAATAAAACACAACATTAAAGAATTTGACATGAGACATAAAAACATCCCCCACAAGTGGTTACCACTGTGCAGGGAAGGCAGCTAAGTCCACTCCTTTAATCCCTTCTTTTCCTGCGCGGTCGAGTTGCCTATTTGAGGCGTGATGCAAGCAGTCGCCATGATCTTTACTGTTTCAGGCCCTCTCGTTCAGATGATGGTATTCCTTGACAGACTCTCAGCGGCATGGTACGTCTGGAAAAACAATGCAATGCTGCCAGCAAACCGCGGATCCTGAAGTTTAACAAGTATATTTTCGCAGCTCCGACACTGGCGATCTCGTTGAAGGATCCCAGGCTCCGTGGCGTTTAAACTCAGCGCCACACGCAGCTGGACACTCCGCGACCACAGCTCTGCGATGTTGGAGTTGGCGGTCTCAGCCCTCCGGAGCTTACCACATGGCGACCCGGGCAAGGCATTGCCCGCTCCGCTATGGTTTTTCAGCACGGCCGCCGAAGCTGAAGTTTTGGCCGGTCCACAGGAAACGCCACTCCAGTCCCAGGTGGTAGGCCGCTAGGTGAGTCGAATCGGCTTGACAACTTCCTGTCTGCATCTGTATATCGATTTTAGAAAAAACTGAAACCATATATTGCTATGATTTTTGGCCCCCCTTACATCAAAATCAAGAAGATCTGAGGACAAAAACGATTTTTTGACACACTAAAAAAAAAAAAAGTTATGAAAGTTTAAAAACTGCAGCTGATGGCCAGCCATCACCCGAAATGGCACCCCCACTATGATGATTTATTGTCACCTACCGGGGGGTGCAGTGAAATTGAGTTGCCAAATTGCAGCACACATTTAAATTTGGTGGCAACACGCTGCTTGAATTTGGTATGAAATTGCATTCGAATTTGGTGGCCTGCACTCTGCTAGAAATGGTATGAAATTGCATTTGAATTTGTTGGCCTGCATTCTGCTTGAAATGGTATGAAATTGCATTTGAATTTGGTGGTCTGCACTCTGCTTGAAATGGTATGAAATGAATTTGGTGGCCTCTGCTTAAAATTTCAAGGAATAACTGTGAGTGAACTGCCAGCCCACCAGCCGTGAGTCAATCAACTGCCAGCCCACCAGCCATGCGTCAATCAACTGTCAGCCCACCAGCCGTGAGTGAGTGTGCTGCCAGCCCACCAGGCATGTGTGAGTGAACTGCCAGCCCACCAGCCGTGAGTGATTGAGTGAGTGAACTGCCAGCCCACTTTTGGGTTACCTGAAACCACCCATTTCAGCCCACAAGGCCCCTATTAGCCCAGAAATCAGTCCCTTTTGCCCAAAATGCCCATATTAGCCCAGGAGGAGCATTTTGGCCCAAAAAACCCGTGCTAGGTAGGAAAAGTCCACAAAAGGTGCCTTTCGCTAAGATTTCACTCAGATTATATTTTATTTTTTTGTCCCTTCAGCCCATCAGGCAAGTACTAGCCCAGAAAGAGTCCCTTCAGCCCATCAGTAAGTATTCCCCTGTAAGTATTAAACCTCACCCCAGTATTTTTCTCCCTCACTTCATTGGCTGCCTGTGAGATCTGGGCTAGGATAGACTTTCCTCCATCATTGCTGTGATCTGTAGAAAAATGTCTAAAATTGATTCTCCACCCTCTTCCCCTTCTCTCTCACAGAGCCTCACACCTGTTTTGGGCAGAATTTCTGGCAGTTTCTGAGCTGCAAGCCCACCAGGCCTGAGTTACTGAGCTGCCAGGCCACCAGGCCTGGGTGACTGAGCTGAGCGGAAGCTCTATTGGTTTTGTCACTGTGTTACCTTCGCTTGCGCAGACACCAGGTAATCAGTCTCAGCCAGGCCCGGTTGTGGCACAGTTTGATTCAGCGAACTCTGAATTCAAACCTCACTTTGTCGTCATCTTTCTCTCTCTTACTTTCTGAAAATTCCGCTTGAAAAGAGAAGACACTTTACCAAACCTTTTGGGCCATTATCTCGCAGAATTCTGTTTGGGTGTATAATGAAGTCTCGACTTGTAATCATGCGACTTCCAGTTCAAATCTCATCATGACGATTGGAGAATTTGAGGGGTTAAACAATTTGCTTTAAAAACTAGTGTGGTTAAGGGTGACCATTAAACTGCACAATCATTTAAAAGTCTGCCTAATTGTCGTGCTTTCTGCTGTCCTTATCTGCTTCAGCCTGTATCAAACTCCAAAGTCAGAGTGACATAGATAAATTAACTGACATCTGAAATAGCTCAGAGAGCTTAAGAACAATTAGAGATGTCTAGCATCTCACAAAGCATAAATAACTAATAATCTAGACAGAACTCATAGTGCCGTGTTCTCTAATGACATGGCTTAATCATCTGAATAAAAAGTTAAACTTAAGTACCGAACTTTCCAAAGTGCAACGTGAAGAGGAACATGATGTCTGACACAAAGTTCACCCCTCTCCTGAAATCATCGCATTAAATCATGAATAATTATCACATTTAATATTTATGGAATCATGCTGTACGAAAGGTGTCTGGATATTTATCTCAAAATTATTTAGAACAGATCAATCAATCAACCAACCAATCAATCAATCAATCAATCAATCAATCAATCAATCAATCAATCAATCAATCAATCAATCAATCAATCAATCAGTTTTATTCATCACATTGCACATAAAGTGCAAGTGAAATTAATTTGTCAGCAGCGGTACAATGATAAAGAATACACAAACACAATAAAAATTTAACATAAACATCTGCCACAGCATTCATCACTGTGGTGGAAGGCACAGAAATTGGCCAGTCCTCCTCCATTTTCCCCTATGGTCGGGACCTCAACCCTTCGCAGCCGTTGCTGCGGGCGTCCAGAAGATAAAGAACAAGGTAAAAGTCAAGGTAAGTCCAGGATCGGCTCTTGTCCACCGGAGACTGCGGCTTCAGGCTGGTGTAGGCCGCTGGCTGGCGGTCGAAGATTTAAAATTTGCGCCGCAGCCAGAAGCACCGCAGACTGCAGGGCCGGCGGTCGAAGCTCCCCTCCAGAGGTGATGGTTAGTTCACGCCGGGCCCGTGGTAGAAGTTGGCCGCGGGGCGGCATTCGGAGCTTTTTCTTCCCCCTGGGTCCCTCACGAGGGATCCCGGGCTGTAGACGCCGCGCCAGCTGGAGCTGTGTAGACTGCCGGCTGCCGTGTGCAGACTTCAGGCTGCCGGCTGCCGTGGGCCAGCGAAACGGAGCGCTCCCCTCCAGCGAGCCCCAGTGAGGGCTCGCCCGCTCCACACCGAGTCCGCACTGCTCCCGCCGCTGAAGCCCCGGGCGCGTCTCTGGGAAAGGCCGCACCGATCCTTGCTGTTAGGCCACGGGGGAGGCGACCTGGAAAAAGTCGCCTCTCCATGGACGAGGCGACCGAAACGGTTTCCCGCTGATAGAGACAAATACACAACATCAGACTAATCACAACCCTAATCCATGATCACATTTTACTGGAGATTGAAGATCAGACTTACAAAAGATTTATGAGTGTAAATCATACGAAGAATAAAGTTAAAGTTAATTAAATATATTGTCATATTTCATCATCAGCTGGATTTTACAATGAGATAGTCTACAACAGTGGTTCCCAACGTGGGACGTATGCCCCACGAGGAGGCAATTTGATTTTTAAGGGGGGCAATTGAGCGCGTCTGAGGAGGTCTGGGTCCAAATTTTCGATTTTTATTTTTTGGGATTTTCCATCAGGTAAACATATGTAGTTTATGTTTCAGATGTTATTTTGAGTAAATAATTTTTTTTGGGTAAAAAAGGTTTTTATTGTGTAGTTATTACATAATCACCGCGCCATCGCTCTTCATGCACGTCGCACGAAGAGTGCGAGGTCATGGGAGAACCTTATTTATTGAATTGGATTTAGGAATGCGATTCAAAGAGCTTTTGCTAAGTTACCCTTATAATATCTATTTCCTCCGTTTTCTCTCAAGGGAAAGCAAGGGGGGGCATCAGGATTTTAGAGGTGATTAGGTGGGGCATGGCCAAAAAAAGGTTGGGAACCACTGGTCTACAATGTTAGATAGAAAAAAATTACAGAAATCTTAGGTTTGTACATCATAAGAAGCTTTGCAGCCCATCTTCACAAGATTATAAGACATAGGTGCGGAATTTGGCCATTCGGTCCATCGAGTCTACTCTGCCATTCAATCATGGCTGATCTATCATCCACATTTTCCTGCCTTTTCCCCGTAACCTTGGACACCTTGTTATCTTGCCCTTGCCAGCCAAATGGAGCAAATTGGGGTTCTCCTCAAGCCAGTACTTGAGCTGCAAACGTATAGGCTGTGCCTCCGCAGGTTCTCATCTTGGCTCATTCTAAATGAAATGGCTTTCTGCCTCCATTATTGTTTCAGGAATGACTTCCAAAATTCCAACAAATTTCGTCTAAAAAAAAATTCCTCAGCTCTCCTTCAATTCTTCCATCGGTAGGTATGTTGCATCATATTGTTGTCAATCTCTTAAAAGAATGCAGGAGAACATGGCAACTTGCAAACATTCCCAACACAAGTTCTGCACCCAGTTCAGTTTAATGTATTGTCACGTCTACCGAGATACAGTAGAAACCTTTTATTGCGTGCTTACTGGTCAGCAGAAAGACAAAGAATTGAGCGGTTTACAGTGTATAAGATACATGATAAGGGAATAACTTTTGGTGCAATGTAAGGCAAGCAAAATCCGATCAAGGATAGCCCGAGGGTATCCGCAAGAAATGCAACACCTGTCCCTTCACCTCCCCCCTCGACTCCATTCAAGGACCCAAGCAATTGTTCCAGGTGCGACAAAGGTTCACCTGCATCTCCTCCAATCTCATCTACTGCATCCGCTGCTCTAGGTGTCAGCTGATTTACATCGGGGAGACTAAGCGTAGGTTGGGCGATCGTTTCGCCGAACACCTCCGCTCAGTCCGCAATAACCAACCTGACCTCCCGGTGGCTCAGCACTTCAACTCCCCCTCCCATTCCCAATCCAACCTCTCTGTCCTGGGTCTCCTCCATTGCCAGAGTGAGCAACAGCGGAAATTGGAGGAACAGCATCTCATATTCCGCTTGGGGACCTTGCGTCCGGATGGCATTAACATTGAATTCTCCCAATTTTGCTAGCCCTTGCTGTCTCCTCCCCTTCCTTAACCCTCTAGCTGTCTCCTCCCACCCTCCCATCCGCCCGCCCTCGGGCTCCTCCTCCTCCCCCCCACTCCCCATCAGTCTGAAGAAGGGTTTTGGCCCGAAACGTTGCCTATTTCCTTCGATCCATAGATGCTGCTGCACCCGCTGAGTTTCTCCAGCAATTTTGTGTAGCCCGAGGGTATCATGGTTAAAGTAAGAAATGTTGTTTTGTAAATAGAGATTTAAGAGTGTGGAGCGATTGTAATATGTGATTGTAAATGTGGTTCTGTGCCTGGAACACAAATAGGCACCTGGGTTGGGCACCATCTTGAAAACGCTCAAATGATATAAAAAGCAAAATCTACTCAAATCTAATTGGATGAGAGAACATAATAAAAGATAGATGAAACAGGAGGAGAAACTGAAATCAGTTGAAGACAAGGACATTCTCGCACACGACATCTTCAATGTCTAGTCAATTATTTTGGTATTGGAGACAAGCTCTGCATAAATCAACAGTATATTTCAAAGCAAAGATTGTTGTTCCAAAGTGAAGATTAAACAAATCAAAGCCATGAATTGAAAATATAACATGGTTTCGATTTAGGTTGGCATATATGTGTTTAAATATAATCTTAATGAAATGAATATGCAAAAATAATTATGTATTTAACTAATTTAACAAATCTTTGCACTAGACTGAACATAATCTTGTTTATGGAAATTATGTTGTGTCTTGGGTCTATTTGTTTGTAATGTATGGCTGCAGAAACGGCATTTCGTTTGGACCTCAAGGGGTCCAAATGACATTTAAATTGAATCTTGAATCTTGAATCTTGAACACAAATTATATTGTCATGATTTAATGAATCCCCTGTAACAGCTGGATGATTGTCAGCAGAGCAGTTCAGCGACAGTGGTGGAATGAAATGGGCAAGGTTCAACATCACGGCAAATTTGAACTTTAATCTTTTGTCGCACGACTAGTAACCTCTAACTTTAAATTTACCAGATTTAACGCTGATGTGAAAGCAGGACATTTAGATACAGGCTTCCTATCTACTCAATTACATTCTCCAGTCTTGAGGAAACGATAGTGTTTAAAAGAAGAGATTGTGCATTGCACATTCTTGTTCTAACCTTCCCTTAATGGAGCATGAATAGGAAGATTAAACAAGAACTTACCAGTTTGAAGTTTGATCTTTATTTTATGAGAAGTTGCGATGAGGGATTACGTGAAGAAGCCCGCCAGCCCGCATGCACGTCAACCTTCAAAGCAGCGGTGTGAAATCACAGAAAACAGTTGCTGAACTGATTATAGGAAGATTCGAGAACTGGAACTACCACATGATCTTTATGAGAAGAGGGTTGGGAGTGGAGGGCACGTAATCCCTCTTCGCAACTTCTGATAAAATAAAGATCAAACTTCAAACTTGTAAGTTCTCGTTTAATCTTCCTATTTTACTTCAAAGTCACGAGAGTGACTACGTGAAGACTTTAAAGCTCTGTGATTTCATGCCGCGAACACGAGTCCATGCAACACACTGCATTAGTTGACCAGAAATGATTGAAAAGATAATGCATTCAGACATGACATAGCTTTAAAACATGCTGATGCTTTTAATAATCAAATGATAATAATAATAGTGATCCCTTACATCTGGGAAAGCAAATTATTGAACAGAATTTAAAGTTGAGTTGGCAAATGAACCCAACCTGGCAATTGGTTTATTATAAAAGGTTTGGAAAGTCCGTTCATTCGACCATCCTGCAGTCGCTAGGATATGGTCCAGTGGAACCTCCATGAACCTCGCTGCTGATGTTGTTACAGCCCTGGTGGAATGAGATTTAAAAACATCAGTGTCCACTCCTGGACAAGCCAATACATGTCTTAACCACCTGGAGATGGTCTGCACTGATACCCTCTTGTGTGTTTTTTTTATGACTAATAAACATTGCCGGTTCAGTGCCTCTCAGGTTCTTTGTAGCCTTAACATATTGTTGAATATGTGTGACCACACACAATCTATGGTCCATAGGGTACGCCACAAATTCCAGCTTTAGACCTAACACCCCTGGTCTGCTTTGTTTAATTAGCTCATGAACATAAAACGTTATTTTGTTGGTAGATATAACCATTCTGTCCAGCCGCAGCTTATGCAATGACTGGACGCGTTACGCTGAAACTAGCACCATGAACATAACTACTTTATATGTGAGCATGACTAAAGATAAGGACATAGCTGGAGCCCACCGGTGAGGCAGTGTTAACACAATGTTAACATCCCATACCTCCGTGTATCTGGGCCTGGGAGGATTAGTGTTAAAGATACCCTTCATAAATCTGGATATCTGGTGTCCCGATCCCAGCAACAAGTATGATGAAAAGGCACTTTTGGCACAGTTAATGGCACTATAACTTAATCTTTCATCAAAGAACAGTTTTGAGAGAAACTCCAAGACATCAGTTATCCGTGCCGTATCATACATTATATTGGAATTAAAACAAAATACTTCCCATCTCTTGATGTAAGAGATGTACTGCTTCTTGGTGCTATCTCTCCAAGCTGCAGTGATCACATCCACTGTTCGGTCTGATAATCCGAGCCCCAGGAAAGGTCTTCTCAAAGTCTGCAAATCAATAAATTGATTCTATCATGCAGAGGGTGGCCTTCCTGAGTCACGGGATGAACCAGCAAATTTTTGTGTTTCGAAATAACCATATAAGGTTCTATTATCATTCCCAATATCAGCGGGAACCAAGAGTCAAGAGAGTCAAGAGTCAATTTAATTGTCATTTGGACCCCTGGAGGTCCAAACGAAATGCCGTTTCTGCAGCCATACATTACACACAAATAGACCCCAGACACAACATAATTACATTTTACATAAACATCCATCACATAGCTGTGATGGAAGGCCAAATAAACTTATCTCTCCACTGCACTCTCCCCCCCCCCCCCCCAGTGTCAGAGTCAAAGTCAAAGCCCCCGGCTGGCGATGGCGATTGTCCCGCGGCCATCAAAGCCACGCCGGGTGGTGCGAGGTCGCACACCGGGTCTTGGTGTTGGAGCCCCCGGTGTGCGCTCGCAGTCCCGCAGCCATTCCAGCCACGCGGGGCAGTGATGTTAGGCCCCGCTCCAGGAGCTCTTCAACCCCGCAACTCGGGCGGGAGAATTCGCCGTTGCAGGAGCCCCGAAAAGCGGTCTCCCTCCAGGGAGTCGCGGGCTCCTGGTGCCGTCGTCCGCAGACCTGCAGCAGCAGCCTCCGACTCAGCAGCAGCAGCGGCATCGGCAGCAGCAGCAGCAACGCTCCTCCACCGCTCCACCCGCTCCGGTCTCGGCCAGCTCCGCGACGGCAACGGTGAGTCGGCACCAGAGTCCCCGGCTTCTTCCCGTTGGAGGCCGCTCCTCGTTGCGGCCTCAACGACACCTGAGACCCGACGAGAAAAGGTCGGGTCTCCAGTGCAGGGAGAGATTCATGGCTGCTTAGGCCAGTCAGGCACTACTAAAATGCCTGGTGGAATTTTGCTGGATTTTTTGCAAGCGCCGACTGATGAGGCAAAATGGAGGGAATTCATAAAAGAACATTCCTCCCCAGTGTAGCGAGAATACATCTATCGCCACTGCCCCTGGGTCTGGCTCCCATGCAACATACTTTGGTAACTGGTGATTGAGCCTAGATGCAAACAAATCGATATCCCGTGTTCCATACCGAGCAACAATGTCGTTAAATACTTTATGATCCAACATTCATTCTGTGTTGTCATTGAATTTGCGTGACCTGGTGTCGCCACCATGTTAAACCTACCTGGCAAGTAGGTAGCTGAAATCCAAATGCTGTTTTCGCTACACCAGTGCCAAATGAGGTTAGCTAAATAATCACAGGATACTGACTTGATTCCACCCATGTGATTAATATATGCCACCGCTGTAGTGTTGTCAATCTGTAGTTGAATATGCAGATTATGCATATTCCCACAATAAACTTTTAACCCATAGAATGCCCCCAGCATCTCCAGGTTGTTGATACCATGTAACTGAAGAATTGATAACTCATGCACATCCCATCTGCCACTGCAACTAGAGATGGTATTAGTAGCTCCCCATCCTTGAGCACTAACATCAGTTTGTAATATAACTGAAGGTTTACTGACCAAAATGTTACTGGAGAAATGCCGAATATTGGTTGACCACCATTGTAATTCTGATATAGCTTCAGCTGGTAATAGCATAGGTCTGTTAAAATGACCTAAATGGTATATGATTGCTTTCTCCTTTGCACGTTGTAAATTCTGATAATGCAAAGGCCCAAATTGTACAGCTGGAAAAACAGCCACTAATTTGCCAATTACACTAGCCACTTGTCGAATAGATGGCTGCTCCACAACAACAAGGTTGTTACAGGCTTCTATCAATTCTAATCTCTTGCCCCAGGGCTGAGTCACAGACATATTAATAGAGTTAATGGTAAATTCCAAATAATTAATGACTCTAGTTGGTATCAACTTGGATTTAACTGGATGGATGAGAAACCCCAACTTCTCAAATATGAGTTTAGTGGCTGAAAGAGCTAATTTAGCCAATTTCAGCATTTTTCCTATGATTAGAATATCATCTAGATATACCATAACAATGTGTTTTTGAGCTTTAAACAGCCCAAGCACCGGTTTCAATAATTTGGTAAATAATCTGGGGGCTGAAGTTAACCCATTAGGCAACATTTTAAACTGCCACAGTTGCTCCATCCAGCTAAATTTCAAATATCTCCGGTGATCCCTGTGAATGGGTACCAAGTAGTATGCATCTTTGAGATCGATGCATGCCATAAAGCATCCTTTGGCAATCAGTTGTTTGGCAGTAACAAAGTTTTCCATTTTAAAATGTCTATACTGCACATGAGAGTTAAGTTGTGTTAAATCAAGGATGATCTGACATCCTCCATCTTTCTTTTGTCTAGAGAATATACTGGAGACGAATTGGTGATGTTCATGATTACCCCTTTTGTGTATAATGTGTGAATTTCAGCTTGTATATCCAAACCTTCTTGTTTGGAATGAACAAATGTCCGGCTTGGTATATGTTGTGTGGGTGGCAATGAATTGGGAAGAAATTCAATTTGGAACCCTTGTATACTGTGCAGTATAAACGGATCTGATGTTATCCATCCCCATTCGTGCAAAAACAAGTGTAATCTACCACTAACTTGTAACTGGTCCACACACCCCATGTTCCGGAAAGAACCAGACCCACCTACCTCCATGGTTACCAGTGGTCTTATGGTAGGCTCAAAGGCCCCTGATGCGGGTTCCATTTCCATCCTCGAGGTTTGGAGGGTAGGACTGCTGGGGTGCGTGGATTGCACATTTTCCAGGAGGGCCTGCTTGGGCCTTGGCCTAAAAAAGACCTCTGCCCAGAGAAATCAGCTTTTGAGCTGCCACCAGCTTCAGCGAACTGCTTACTGCTGATGGAAGCGTATGGTGTTGTCGCCGAACCGGTGAAGCTTTGCTCGTCATTGGTGCCTTGATTAGCCCGACACCTTTTGCTTCCTCATCCAGGTCTTTTACCTGTTTGGGTAGATCTTCCCCGAACAGAAGATTCAGCGGCTGGACATTGCTGGCCTTACATAATCCTGCAAATTTGGGATGTAAGGCAGGTCTGATGGCGTTCTTCCGAAAGCAGTTCATTTCGAAGTGCGCATTGCACATCAATGCCAGGGCATCCTGCTGGATGTCTGATAAGGGCCCGCCATCCACAGATCTGGCAAATGCCGTGATGCCTGAAACCAGTAATTTTAAAATTCTTTGGAGTTTCATTTTCTGGGCTTTGATGCCGCCTCCAATGTATCCCCAGATAGAGCTGTTCACTGCTGGCACTTTCAGGGATGCACAATTTACAGGTATATGATATTTTGCAGCCGTTTCAACTATAACCTGTTCCTGCAATTGATGCGATGTGAGGTAGTTAATGCTGGAAGCCAGCTCGTCTTGCAGCGGCTCCCCTGTTTGCGAGGGTATCGCAAATTTGATGCCATGGCTGGCAATTCTTGTTGAGCCTCACATATGTCATGCATCCCAGTATGTTCCACGGACATACCTCCGAATTCGGAGTCAGTCAGATACTGACCCCTGACACACCCCTCCTCAGAGTTGGAGATATTAAGCAGCCCTGAAACAGGCGCTGCCACAGGAACCAAAGGAGACCTGTGCTGATATGTCTCTGTATCACGGAGCATATTATGATGGAGCATTCTCTCCATGAGTTGCTCCATCCGGGATAAACACCCAAAGACACCATCCATGTTTGTCGGAGGGGAACCCTCCTGGCCTGACTCGTCTGAGTCCACAGGCCTCTCAGACTTCCATTTGGCTTTGCCCCCTTTCGGGGTTGCCAAAGTGCTTTGGGCAAGCACCAAGTCTGAAGTCGCTGACCGGATTTTTCCATATCCGCAGCAAACTCTGTAAAAGAGATTTCCCAACCAAAAAAATACGACTTCAGAATAAGTTTGAAACTTACCTGCAGGGTTTTAAACTTACTGCTGGAGGAGCGATGCTCCTCTCAGCCAGTCGTGCGCCATGCGTTAGACGTATTGACGCGCATGCGGGCTGGCGTACTTCTTCACGTAGTTACTCGCGTGATTTTGAAGTAAAATGACCCATCTCCTCCTCTGCTCTACTGGGCTTTGGGTTATTTGTTCAGAGAAATCTATTTCCATATGGTTAACTCATTAACAAAACAGTAAGTGAAAGAGAAACTCAGTTGGTCTGGCAGCATCTGTGGAGGGAATAGGCAGGCAATGATTTGGGTTGGGGCACTTCTTCAGACTCTAGATGTGTTCCACCCAGAAACACCGCCTGTCTATTCTCTCTGCAAATGCTGCCTGATCCATTGAGTTCTTCCGGAGCTTTGTGTTTTGCTCATTATTCCAGCATCTGCAAATACATTTTGTCTGGGGTCTGGTTATTATACAGGCTCCATTACTGACTGAGTGCAGGGCCGAATTTAGATAAATTGAGGCCCTAGGCTATTCCACTTGTGAGGTCCCTCCCAATCCCCCACCCCCACGACAAGAGGAAGATGGAAGAGTCCACCAGATTGACAATGATGTGCAGCTGAGCGTGGCCAATGAGATAAGGGCTGGAAAGCCGCGCTTTTTATTTTTGGCCAATGCTAGTGTCGAGTTGTCAGCTTAAAACACTATTATTCTGAAGTGGAGGGCAAGGAAATTACTGAATTGTTATTTAGAGACTACAGTGCGTTGTGACAGCATATGTAAGAAAGGCCTATGACAGTCAAAAATATTATACACCAGGTCCGTACGAAGCTTTTCAAAAATGGGGGTGGCATGGCATGATTACAAACATTTAATTAGAAATAAGTGCATGCAGCGCGAAGCTCAAAGACCCTTATGGCTGGGGTCCAGGGTCTGCTTAAGGGCCCTGGAAGCTCAGGGGATTTAGATACTCTCTGGTGCATTCTGAGCCTTATTTTGGAGGATTTTTGCACCAAATCTATGACAAATATTTCAGAAATAATTTTGGTTGCGCAGAGGATCATTGGCTGCCCTCTCCCCTCCCTGATGGACATCTACACCTCCCGCTGCCTTAGCAGGGCAAAGAAGATCATCAAAGACAGCTCCCATCCTGTGTTTGGACTGTTCGACCTGCTGCCCTCTGGAAGGCGCTATAGGTGCATCAAATCCAGGACAAACAGACTCAGGAATAGTTGCTTTCCGAGAATTATATCTACTATAAATTCAAATTCACACATGCACTGACTGGACAAATATATGTTCCGCAGAACCTATTCCCCCCTCCCCCCCCCCCTCCCCAATTTTCTGTTTTTTGTTTTTCTGTTTCTTCTAAATTGTAGTATGCATGAGTACGGTTGGTTTCACTGTACATGTATAGTGACAATAAATGATATCTGGGGAATCAAGAGTAATGTGGTTGGAATGGGATGATTGGGTCATTTTTTTTTAAATCAAGAATTGAAGCTGTCCTTGTTTTAATAATCAAGTTGTACTGTAAAATGTTATGTAAATGTTATAAAGGAGATGCAAACACTGCAAATAAAATATTGTAAGTTTTGTGTGTTGATTTGATTGCCTGTTACTGTTCGACTGTGTTAGTGTGTGCACATTAAAAAATATGATGTAAAATGAAAGTTGCAAACTATGCAATACATATTTTTCAGTATTGTTATCAAGGAAAAGAAAGCTGTTCAAATTGTTTAATATTATTCATATGGAGGAGAAAATATAATTGATCTAAAACCTACCTTAATATTGCAATCTCACTAAAGGTAATCCCCCTTTCCCTCTCTCCCTTCCTCCTTCCCCATCTCTCACTCCCCCTCCTGAGAGCACTGATGCAATTATAAAGAAAGCACATCAACGGTATGTCAGGGAGGACTCTCTCTAACTTCTACAGGTGCACATTAGAGCGCATGCTGACTGGTTGCGTCGTGCCTTGGTTCGGAAACTTGAGCACCCTGAAGCGGAAAGACTACAAAAAGTAGTAAACACGGCCCAGTCCATCATCGGTTCTGACCTCCCCTCCATCGAGGGGATCTATCGCAGTCGATGCCTCAAAAAGGCTGGCAGCATCAACAAGGACACACACCATCCTGGCCACTCATCCGGGACAGGCAGAGTTGAGCTTGGTTTAGTGCTGTTTCTCTGCGCTGGCTGCGGGCCTGGGGGTACAGCTCGCGTCTGATTCCCGACCTCTCTGGCCACCCATTGGTGGGGGGGGGTGGATGTCACCCCCCCATGTTTTGAGAGGTGGCAAACATCCCCCCAAGTTTTTGTGATCCGTATTTTAAAATCTCCGCTTTCCGCGAGACAGTGGTGGTGGGACTGATGATTGAGGGCGCAATGATTGGTGGAGGGAGACGTGGCACAGACCTGCAACTCATCTGCAGGCAGGATCGATCCCAGCCGGATCTCCGGCGCTGTCCCGAGTGCCCCCCCCAATGGGTGGCCAGAGAGGTCGGGAGTCAGACGCGAGCTGTACTCCCAGGCCCACAGCGAGCGCAGAGAAACAGCACTAAACCAAGCTCAACTCTGCCTGTCCCGCCAGGTTATCGTGCCTGGGCTTGTGGGAAATATGGCCAGCATAGAGAAGCAATGCCGATGTCCCGACAGTCCAAACAGGGTTGTTGGTTAACCCGGTGAGACAGGCAGAGTTGAGCTGCATTTAGCGCTGGATTGAGCCTCCGAAGCCTCACGCACGCGTGTATGTGAGTGTGCGCATGCGTGCGCGGCCGCCAAAAAATTGTGTTCCCCGTCCCCTCCATGCTTTGATAGCGAGTTCCGCTCTTGCACTCATCTCCCCCCTACCTTCAGGTAGAAGGTACAGGGGCCTGAAGACTGCAACGACCAGGTTCAGGAATAGCTATTTCCCCACAGCCATCAGGCTATTAAACTCGGCTCGGCCAAAACTCTGAACATTAATAGCCCATTAACAGTGTATTTGCACTTTATCAGTTTATTTATTCATGTGTGTATATATTTATGCAATGGTATATGGACACACTGATCTGTTCTGTATTCGTGCCTACTATGTTCTGGTGTGCCAAAGCAAAGCAAGAATTTCATTGTCCTATCAGGAACACATGACAATAAACTCTCTGGAATCTTGAATCTCCCTCTCTCCCCCCCCTCTCAATCCCCCTTTCCTCCTCTCTCTCCCCCTCCCACGCAGCGAGGGTCCGACTCCGCTCCGCAGACACTGCAGCCCTCCCCCCCTCCCCCCCCCCCCCCCCCCCCGGCCCCCCCCACTCCGGCCCGGAGAAACGGGCACTCCCGCAACGCAATATTCCCCTACTTACCTGGAGTAGACACTGAGGATATTGGTAGACACGAGACATCGAGGTGAATGTGTGGAGTGCAAATGGAGATCTAAACCCGCCCGGGCCCACTGCGCACGCGCGGAGAGACAGCGTCATTTTGTGTTGATACTGCGACACCGGCTTCCCCCAACTTCCAGCGGGTCAGAACCAGAATTTTGGGTAATTTCCGTCAAAGTGGAAACATTGATAGGGCTCACATTTTTTTTTCTTGGGATTTTTCTCTGGGAAAAAAAAAGCACCTTGGTCGGAGGCCCCCTTGATTTTGAGGCCCTAGGCTTCAGCCTATGAAGCCTATAGGTAAATCCAGCCCTGCCGAGGCCCCCTAGATCTCGAGGCCCTAAGCTTAAGCTTGTGAAGCTTATACGTAAACCCGACCCAGTCTGAGTGATATACACTGGGAATGTGGGAGAGTTGGGCTGCTGGAAAGTTGTGATTTCCCTCTCTCTCATCAAACATTTGATGTTCAGAGACCAGAATTGATGTTTTCATTTGCCATGAGTGACGTTTGCCAGCCTAGACTGCAGTTCAAATCATTTAAGCTTTTTACAATGTTGGAAATGCTAACAAGAAGTCAAGGCTTGATCAATGCAATGGGCTCACATGGATAGGCATCCAACAGAAGCCCCCACCCACATCAGTCCCAAATACACCTTCCGAAAGGTCATCACACAGCACTATAAATTTCACTCTTAGAGGGAATTTGAATGCAAGAAATATTCACCTGATAATCTAAAAGCTTATATCTAAAAGGTGAGCAATAGAATCAATTAGTCTTTTTAATATGCAGAAAAATTGATTTAACCCAAAGTATGATGCTGTTCATTTCCAAGTTATTTCAGACTGGATAGAAAATTGGATTGAGCACTCTGTGTGCTATTTATGTCAGTGTGTCTGATATTTATCCATCATCAGTGCTTCACTTTCTGACTTTATAATCTGGGAAAAGATTATTTCTACTCTTATCACCAGGATTTAGAAATTAAAGCTGTGGCATGTGACTATCATGAAATAATTGTAGTTACAACCAGGAGCTCCCTGTGCTCCTTAATTGCTCCGATCTTTATTCTGATGGTGAGGTATATGTGCGCAGCCTCTAACAAAACACACCACAATGTGTAGGAAGGAACTGCAGATCCTGGTTTAAACCGAAGATTGACACAAAAAGCTGGAGTAATTCAGCGGGTCCGACAGCATCTCTGGAGAAAAGGTCTGAAGAAGGGTCTCGACCCGAAACCATCACCTATTCCTTTTCTCCAGAGAAGCTGATGAGTTACTACAGTTTTTTTGTGTCTAGCACACCACAGCTTCTTTGCATGAGACACAAGGAGTTAATTTTAACTGGGAATAATTACGAGCATGGGTCAACTTTGGATTAAATCAAGTTTTGCACAATTTGATCATGATGAAATGAGGGCTCTTCACCGAACTTCAGGGACTTTCTATCAGTATCTTTGTGGCCCAGAAATGTTAGTCACATGAAACGATCCTTAGTGTATAACAGCTATGAAGCAACAATAACTTTTCACGATCAGTATCTTATATATAATACTCTGCTGACAGTATGTGCCGTGCCTGGGTAGCTTCACCGCTCATGGTGGACTGTTCAAACACCTTCCAAAACCCAGAATGCTGCAATTAACATTGAACATTTGCTCCCAGATTTACAGTAGCTACTGAGATATTCATTAAAAAGATAACGCAGTGGTCAATCCATTCTTAGCCTTTAGACCACAGATACAGTGCACAAACAGACCCTTTGGCCCACCGAGTCAATGCCAACCAGCGATCACTCCCTACACCACCACTATTCTACACACTAGGGAAAATTTACGATTTTACCAAAACCAATTAACTTACAAACCCGTATGTCTTTGGAGTGTGGGAGGAAACCAGAGCACCCGTAGAAAACCCATGCAGGTCACAGGGAGATGGTTCAAACTCCGAACAGACAGCACCCTTAGTCGGAGAGTCTCTGATGCCATAAGGGAGCAACTCTACCACTGCACCACAGCGATGTCTCCTTGTGAACCTTTCAAGGTGGGTATGCAGCAAGGCCACGCGTGCCACACCATGTCACTAATCTCTCTACCAGGAAGGATATCTTTTGCCCTAGCTAAGGACACAATTAGACAGTGACTGTGCCTTCAGCATCAGTAATAAAAAGAAAAAAACACAGAAATAAAAAAATAATGACATTTGGATCAGAACCTTAGCACCCAATTTCAGAACTGATATGTGTTTTTACTGTCAAAGTGCTGAATGGTGGTTTCCCCTTTCTGGCCATGGCCTAGATGCTGGATGACAAGTGCCCACAGTTGTCCATGTTGACAGGCAGAAGCTCTATTTTTGCCTGGGCTAGCTTCAGACTGCTGGCCATAGCTGACTGAAGGAGTAGCCTGGGATGCTGCAGTGAGAAATGAGTTGTTGCTTTTGTGTGCACATCGATACCCTGATCTTGCAAACCAAGTCACCTCCCATGGAAAGGGCAGAAGATGTGCAGTTGCTGGACAGGCCACACCATCAATGCTTTGACCATCAGAGATGGAGCAGAACCCGGTGACGGACCCTGGATGCCAGGAGTTTGGACCTTGCTGACTATATTCCTCTCCTCAAAGACAGACCTCTGCACTATGTAAACAGGGCTTTGTTCATGCATTGTGTTTGTGTCTGTGTGTGGGGGGGAGGGAGGGCAGTCTAGGGTTTAGGTATGAACAGAGAGAGGCTCCTGCATGCTACATGTCTGCTCTTAACACGATGACCTATAAAGATATAGCATTTCTGCATTCATGCAGGCTAGCAATCTGTTGGTATGCAGTATCTTCCTCTGTGTATAGAACTCTCTACTTCTATTCGTGCCTACTATGTTCTGGTGTGCTAAAGCAAAGCAAGAATTTCATTGTCCTATCAGGAACACATGACAATAAACTCTCTTGAATCTTGAATCTCCCTCTCTCCCCCCCCCCCCCCCCCCCCCCCCCCCCTCTCTCAACCCCCCCTTTCCTCCTCTCTCTCTCCCTCCCACGCAGCGAGGGTCCGACTCCGCACCGCAGACACTGCAGCCCTCCCCCCCCCCCCCCCCCCCTCACTCTGTATAGAACTCTCTACTTCTGAAGATACACGTGTGGCAAAATCTGAAGTCCACAGTAGACACAAAGAACTCAAGATGCTAGTTAACGCAAAAGAAGACGCAATGTGCTGGAGTAACTCAACAGGTCAGGCAGCATCTCTGAGGAATATGGATAGACAACATTTTAAGTGGGAACCTTTCTTTAGTCGGGGGATGAAGTTGGGAAGTTAGTCAAAAATAGGATCAGATATCAGGGGCTAGGAATGGTGATCAGTTATGTGTGGCAGAAGGCTTTGGAGCAAGTTAGATGTGTGATAGTTGGGAGTGGGGTTAGAGTAATCAGGATTGTGACCAGGGTCAGGTACAAGTACCAATTGGCCAGGCATTTTGGACATTCTGAAGACATGAGTGGTGAATGGTGGGGAATGGTGGTTTCCCCTTTCTGGCTATGGCCTAGATGCTTGAGCTTCTGGTAGTGGGACAACTAAGGCAAGGGGCTGTTCAACTAAGAATGGAGCGGGTCTTCTGTCTGCATTTTAAGTTACCTTCAATTTGAGTGATTCACCTTTGTCACAGTCCTCATGTGTACTAAAAAAACATTGAGTGACATCAAAATGTGTTGAACACCATTTATCTTCATAAGGACTCATATGAAATTTTGGGGAGAGATTTATCAATCATAGTTAATGATTGGATTAATGATCACGTTTAATAGTTGTGCACTTGGAGTTCATTTCCCTGCAGGAAACATATTCTGAACTTATTCAATATCACCCTTTCACATGAAGCTGCATTTGACCTTCTGAAGATCCAGTACCCTGCCTTCAGCAGTAGTGACTGCCATTGGACCATATAATGAAGTAATGGGCAGGGACGGTTAGGTCAGTACTTTGACAAAAAACTCCAAGACATACTGGAAACGTGGCAAAAGTTGGAAGAATACCGGAAAGATTGCTCGGTTGGCTGTGTCTGTAAAAATGAAATTCTAGGCAAGGCTTTACTGAGGCAGAAACCAGGAGATTTTGGATCTGGGCCCCAATCCTTACCCTAAATGTGGCCCATCTTAACAGTGCCCCAGAAGGAGAGGTAGATTTGCTTCACTGGAGTTGTTTCTCTGGTGCTCTATTGCCACCAATATCAATCACGTGCTGTTGTATTGCTTCGAACATCATGCACTTCTAACGATGGGTTTCACGATTCCACTGGTTTTATCCATTTCCAGTTGTCAAACCGAAATTGATGTCCTTAGTTCCAGTTTTGTTAATTGACCGTTGTGGCAGTTTAGCCACATGTTATCCTGACCTGTTTCATTGTGAAAAACTCAGAATTCATGTGAGCTCAGTGAACAAGAATTGATGACTTGCCTGACAATAAGTGTTATCTTTTTCTCATGGCACAGGTCCATGACAGCTTGATGATAAATTTCCAGCCTACATTAAGGACCAATTTAGACAGCAACCTTCAGTTTGTCAGCTATTGATCACTGGTGATTCATTCCTCCAAAAGCTTTGAAATCAACACACACAAATATTATTGGAACATCCGTATTTCAATTTTAATGCTGTTCTTTGAAAATAAAGGCCATGACAATAGAATCCAAGTGTATTTTGGTTGAAAAGCAGAGCATGTGCCTAATTAAAATCCATCCTTGTCGATACTAAAAGGGGGATTTAATCAAAACTATTAAATTGTGCTCCAAAGCTTTTGTGTAGAGCTGAACCATTCTCATGATAAAAAGCTTTGAGGTTGCTAGCAGGTCCATACAGGATAGGTATTGTGCTGTCAACATTGCTTCTTTCAGGAAGATGGACACGTTCCTGAGCCAGTGAGACATATCATGAAAGCCTACTTGTAGACATATATTATGTGGCAACAGCTTTTACGTTCCTTTGGCCACTTCAATCTCAGTCGGCAACTGAATGTGCCAGTCCGTGAGTACTGTCATAAGCCAAAAAAGAAAATAAATAAAAAACATGCAGATGCTGGAAATCTGAAACAAAATCAGAAGATGCAAATCCAGCAGCATCTGTTGAAGGAAAATGTTTATCATGTTTCACTAAAACTGAGAAAGAGAGAAAGAAGTTTGCCTCAAATAAGTGATCCTTTGTTCTAGATTCTCCCACAAGAGGAAACATCCTTTCCACACCCACCCTGTCAAAGCCCCTCAAGATCTTAAATCTTTCCATCAAGGCTTCTTTCATTCATCTAACCCAGGGGCCTCCAAACTTTTCAGCATGAAGGCCACATGATATACTTGACACATTTTGCGGGCCTACACACACACACACACACACACACACACACACACACACACACACACACACACTCACACACACACACACACACACACACACACACACACACACACACACACACACACACACACACACACACACACACACACACACACACACACACACACACGCACACACACTCACCCACACACACACACACTCACACACACACACACACACACACACACACACACACACACACACACACACACACTCACACACGCACTCACACACACACACACACACACACACACACACACACACACACACACACACACACACACACACACATACACACACACACACGCACACTCACACACACCCACACACACACACACACACACACACACGCACACACTCACCCACACTCACCCACACACACACCCACACACACACCCACACACGCACACACACACACACACACACACACACACACACACACACACTCACACATACACACACACACACCCACACACACTCACACACACATACACACACACTAACTCACACTAACACACCTACCCACTCACCCACTCACTCACTGGGGCCACAGCTGTTGCCGATCTTCCCTGTCTCCCCGGGGCCATCGATGGTGCTGCCGCCGACCCGTATATCATAACCAGCCCTCCACAGGCCTCCACCAGCGACTCCGCCGACCCTCGCCTCTCCACCGGCCACCAGCAGGCCAGAGACGTCACCTCACCAGAGTTCCAGGCTCAGCACGAGGCCCACAACCTCCACGATGCAGACAGCACGTGGTCTGACTCTGCTGGGTCCTAGTCCTCCTCCCCTCCTACAGGAACCTCAGTAGTGATGGGTCTTCCCCGACCACACACCCGCTAGTTCAAACTCCCTGCTGTTTATTTTTGGTTTTTTTTTACAGAGGTGAGCTCTGGTGAGCTCCGGCAGCACTGCACCCCTGGGTATTAGCCACGTAAACTAACGGTAACCTGTCAGCAGCTGCACACAAACCCTCACCTTGATAGCCTACGACAAACTGATGTGTAAGTTCCCGCACTACCACTGAACCCGCTAAATAGCCTGCCACACGGAACGTGTTAAGAGCTTGCTGCGGGCTTGATAAAACCTCATGGCGGGTTCGGATATGGCCCGCGGGCCATAGTTTGGAGGTCCCTGATCTAACCTATGGCAGATACAAGCTGGGTCAGCCCAATCCTTCTTCAAAGGCCAACCTGCACATTCCAAATATCAGTTTAATTGATCTTCTGTCAACTGCTTCCAACTCATTAACATGCCTCCTTTAGCACAGCAAAAATGTTCTTTGTACTATAGGTATGGTCTCACTAGTACCCTGTACAACTGAAGAACAACCTCTCTACTTCCCTTATTTTTGCTTAAAAACATTTTGTTTGCCTATTCTGTTCATTACAGGTAGTTCTGCTATAACACCCTAGCTGAATTCCTAGCATATTCTTTGTGTTATAGGAAATTGCACTGTAAAGACAATTGTGTTCATGGGAAAAATATGGTTTGGGGCTAGAACATTTTAGAATCGCAATAACAAAGTTATTTTTCCTGCAAGAATTTCAAATACTAAGGTCTTTTGAATAGCTATGTTTACTTTTGGCTAAAGAATGCTAAAGGCTAAATGTTACATTGTTTAATAGAGTATCGTTGCACAAGTATCATTGCACAAGTGCACAATAGAGGCAATTGCTTGTCAATTTCAGTGGTCACTCGCGGTGAAACTGTCTGATTACTATGGAGAGGTTACATGGAACAGCTTTTTAAAATCTCAAGACTGTTTTTCCCTCCACAACAGCTTTTGTTCTGCTTGTCAATTTCCAAGGTAACTTTTAATTGGTTCTCTATTTCCATATCTAAAGAACATTATTACTATTTTGGCCCATGTAATACAGTGTCCCCTAATTCATCCATCATCTTATAATTAGTGTTATGAGAAAAAAAAAGATGACTTTAAATTTTCTCAGGTTTCTTATTGCCACCTCCCTATTTACTTTTCATCTTCATGTTTGTCTTCCTTCCACATCTCTGTGCATTGTTGTAGATTAGTAAGTAAGTACTATTCTACAATAGTGGCAAATCTATGAAATAGGAAAGTATTGTTTCAATTGTACATGATATTGTGAGGCCATTCCTAAGGTGCTATTCTCAGTTATTTAAGAAAGGATACACTAGAATTGGAGGCAGTACAAAATAGAATAAATCGATTAATTCCTAGGATGGAGGGTTGTCCTGTCATGAGCAGCTCGACTAATTAGATCTGCATTCTTTCCAGTTTAAAAGAATGAGGATTGAACATTCTCACATTCCTAAAGGGGGAATTCCAGAATATATGTTGAGATGGTTCCACATGTGGGAGAATCTGAAACAAGGGGACACAGTTACAAATAAGGTGGTGGTCACTGAGGTGTGTTGGAATATCTTCCCCTAGAGGGGAATGAATGTCTGGAATTCTCTTCCCTGGAATGTTGAGGATGTTGGATCATTGGGGGTGTTTAACGGGGAGATAGCAACATTTTAAATTAGCAGGGAATTCAGGGCAACGGGGTCCTGACACAGGAGAAGAGATGAAGCTTGAAGCAGATCAACCATTATCAATTGAATGATAGAGCAGGCTCGAAGGGTCAAATATTGCTCCTGTTTTATTATGTTCTTATGAAACATACAGCAAACAAGGACAAAGTGAAAGATAGTCACTGGATCGTGCTGGAGAGAACTCCAAGACTGGTACAAGTATCTGAAGTATAATTTGATGAACCTGACCATTGTTTCCATGCTATTCTATGTTCAAGGAAGAATAACCTTTTAGCTTAGATTTTGATAGCGATATGAACAAGTTAGCTCAATGTGGTTGGTCTGTTACTTCCTGAGACATCCAGAAACCCACTATTTAGGTAAATCAGATTGCACATGTTCTGTTCAAAGAAAAATAACAATTCACGTCTCCCAAATTGAAAAGCTTATGTGAAGTCTCAAATGCAACTTCTGTGAAGTCTCAAGGCTGCCATTTGAGACAAGTACCATATTGCATGCCACCCATTGCTGCTACAGAAAATGCTGCCAGAGACTGTTCTGTGTCCATATCACCATTGTTGCCCCAGACACAAGGATTTAGGGATGACTCCTAGGTTGGAGCTAAGGCTCAAGGAGGTAGCAGGAAAAACATAACACCTGAAAACATTGTCAGAAGAACAAGGGAGCCATGTTCCTGGAAGAATCATAGGAGATAGGCACTCCTGGTTCTTTCTTCAGTTTTCACACGTAGGCCATTGTCAGAACATCTCAAAACTATCTACAAGCAAAGAGGTACTTTTTAAAGTGTGGTTAAGCGACCTTCAAGCTCGGGGGCACTCGCCTGATAAACCGCGAGCTGGAATGACTGTCAGCACGGAACACACACACACACACACACACACACACACACACACACACACACACACACACACACACACACACACACACACACACACACGCACACACACACACACACACACACACACACACACACACACACACACACACACACACACACACACACACACACACACACACACACACACCGGGAAGGGGGGGGTCCAGGGGAAGCGGGGAAGCACTCTCTGAAATTCACATGGTGCAAAGCCAAGGTGATACCGCGATGAACAGGAAGGTTAAAGACGGCTAGCACAGTGTACAGTAAGTCCTTTAAAAGAGTGGGGGGGGGGGCGGGAGAAGGGGGGGGGGAGAAGGGGGGAGAAGGGGTGAGAAGGGGGGGGGGGGGAGAAGGAGTGGAGACACTTTTAAGAAGCCAGACAACGTTTAATAAGCCAGAGATACACAGCTATGAAGCTTAGCGGGCATTTAACATTACCAGTTGGTTTTCATTGGTTCTGAAAACTCGTGCTTATGTTTTTTTCCCCTAATGAGCCAATGCCCGGTCAGCAAAGGAGATTAACTCAAACTACCTACAGCTACCTAAACTACCTACAACGACACGGCGACCCCACTACCATTGCACTACGACATCAAAAGTATCGATTTTCTCCATGGCGACCAATTCTTGGTCGCGGAAAATTTATCAACATGTTGAAAAATTTTGCACATCCATACTGAGTCCATGAATAGTTACCACCATGCGGGAACTCCTCTCGACCATGAAGGAGACTTACCAGAGACCACCTACGAACATCGCCTGAGCGGGACAGGCCTTTAATGGGATTGTCACCGGATAACAGGAAATCCTTAATTTTCATGCATTTAACTTTTGCAATTTTGCAAATTTGTGATATATACGCATTGGATGAGTCTTTTAAACTATCAGTCGTTCTAATCAGGAAAGCATTATATAATAAATGCAATTGTCTAGACAATCCAGAGAGGAGATTGTCCTTTTCTTTTATGTGTGACATTTTTCTGAGTGAGGTGTGGCAAAACCCAACCCCACCCCATTCATGTATTCCACTGCTAGCAAAATATTAAATGTTCCACCAAAACCTAGGATAGATGCCTTTAACTTTATCCATACATCTTACCACTTTGAGAGGCTACAGAGCAAATCTCCCAGAAAAGAAAAGTCTTCTTCAGCTGTCCCCATGAAATAATCTCTGGAGTTATTGGGAAACAAATGACATCTGTTTTTTTGTGATATGTAGAAGTTTCATTTCTGTAACTTTCCCCCTGTGAATATTAAGGGTTTACTGTGTCTATTTTAATGATGATGATGAAGAATAACTATTGGTGCATAGCAGAGGTAGAATTCCCCTGGTCTTCTACAAGAGAGTCAATAATGTTTCATTGTGATATGGCCTGGAATGGAACAATGGAATTCTTACTTGCAGCTATAGCACAAGTGGTTTATAAATGCATAATAAAGAAAGAGATGTAACCATTTTCTAAGGTCTCAACCCATTACCTACACAACTGACAGTGAGGAACTGTTTTAGTACTGTATTCAATTGGTAGCCTAAACGACTTGTTTATATACTTGGAATATCAGTGAACTCACAGCCTTCTGAATCAGAGATACGTGTAACATCACTAAAGCATTGCCCACACAAAAGCTCTCTGCTTCTTTTTGGTAGGTTGTTGTCCTAAACAATTTATTCCATTGCTCCTCTACTAATCCCTTAATGAACCATTTGGCTGTTTTAAACATTTTCAAAAATGTTTAGATTTCATGTTAATTTAATTATAATTTAAGTTGTCACTTATATAAACATCACATACTTTGAAGGATGTTCCAATAAATTACACAAAATGTGCCAGGTTGATCTTTGAGTCGGAGTATATTGTCGCAACAAAAAGAAGAATGGTGAGTTTTACTGCCATTTCCAGTATAAGAATCCATTTCAAAATAAATATTTTAAAACCTGCAGACTTCAATTTCCGTACTTCTTTCCTATGTGTTATCCATTCCATGTCTGACATTTTGCATGGTGGTGAACTCTTCCACCTCTGGCTGTTCAGTGTTGAGTTTTGCTTCCACAGTTCCTCACCATGTTGTTTTTGAGTGGCCTCATGTTCCTGTCTTCAAGTGTCCATCTTCTTACTATTCTACGAATGGAATTATGTCCCATCCAAAAAATACTGTGGCTCTGTCTCCAATGCCTCTTGGTAATGAGGGTAAAGATTCATCGAACAAGCCTTTCAGTCTATCATGTCCATGCCAAACAAAACACGCCCATTTAGACTAAGTCTGCACAAACCTCATTTTTCTTCTTACATCCCCATTAACTCACCTTTACTCTATTGCCTCCCACCTTTCATGGACAATTTATGATTAACTTATAATGAGCATGTGTACTGGTGGTCTGGGGAAACTCATGCATTCTTAGAGAGAAACTGCAAACTCCACGCAAACTGCTCTCGAGGTCAAGATTGAACACAATTGTCTGGAGCTATGAAGAAGCACCTCTGCTATGCCACCGAGCTCATAAAATTTTGGCTGCACTGAGAAGATCATGATTTGAGATCAATCAGGTCAGGGGATATTTCTGATGAAGTTTGAGTGAGAGGTATCGGCAACGAAGGGTTTCTGAGTGACTCCAGAGCAATTTCCTCTGTGCCTCCAATCAGTGGAGAGATTTCCCCTAGGTGCCCACCATGACTCGCTGAGTTACTCCAGCAGTTAGTCTCTTTTTTCTGCACTTCCTTATATCTATCTGCTGACCAATGCTATATGAGGAGACAAGATTTAAGATCATTCTCAGTCAAGAGATACAACAGATTTTTCTGAAGAAGCTTGAGTGAGAGGTGCCCACCAACTTCTGTTTTGAGGGAGTTCCTTAATGCCACACTTGATCAAATGCCCTGGAATTCAATTATTCTGTCCATGTTTCAACCACAGCCACAAAGAGGTCGGAAACTAGATAAACCGGCCAAAATGCAAATTGAGCATTGGGAAGCAGATTGGAAACTGCAGAAAAAAGAGACAGTGTTGGAGGACAGAACATTGAAGGTGGCAGAAGTATCAGAAAACAATGTGCTAGATGTAGAGATGGGTGTGTGCAATGTAAGTACCAGGGGAACTCTATCCTTATTCCTTCTGGGGGAAGGCAGAGCAAGAGCAGAATTAAAGGGCTTAAAGGAGATGTTCACAATTTTTATCTTTTCACCTCTGGCCTGTGTCCAACCATCTGTCAATCAAAAACCTCGCTCACCTGTATCCACCCATCACTTGCCAGACTTTGTGCTGCCCCCAGCCTTCTCTCCTCCACTACAATAAATCTAAAGAAAGGTCCCAATCCAAATTTCACCTATTCGTGCTCTCCAGAGATATTGCCTGAGCCGCTGACTTACTCCAGCACTTGGTGTCTTTATCAGTGGCAGTTTATTGGTAAAAGTATAGATTGATAGAGCACCGTCTTTGGGAATTTGTTGATCATTGAAAGTAGAATGACGAGGAGGTCTGTGGGTGCATTTGATTTGCTCACAGTTTTGTTGTGATCAACTAAAGAGTTTGAGATGAATGCTTGAGTTGCAGCTGCTGTAGAATCACATGTTTGGAATCCAGTAAGTTCCAGAGTACATGGCTATCAGCACAGCTATGATATAGTCTGCTTCAACTTTCACACCCTTTACTACATCCAATGTCCTTGACGCTTCCTGTAGTGAACTAAATTAACTGACATGTAATGCTGGGAATTTCGAGAAATTTGTTAGGATCTACAATTTAGCATTGCTGGTCAACGATAGAAATAAATGCACCATAGGGACAAAGTGCTGGAGTAACACAGCTGGTCAAGCAGCATCTCTGGAGAAAAAGAATGGGTGACGTTTTGGGTTGGAACCCTTCTTCTCCAGAAATGCTGCCTGCCCACCTGTGTTACTCCAGCACTTTGTGTCTAACTTCGATATAAACCAGCATCTGAAGTTCCTTCCTACATAAATACACCAACCTGGTCTTTTGTTCCCATTGCTGATATATACCATCATTGAGGATGAAGACATTCTTTGAGTCTCACCATCCTGTTCATACCAGGGTTGCAGAAATTGACCTGGTTGTAGCTGATTCTGAGCTGATTTTCTTGTTTACCACAGACAATGTAGCATGGACAGGTAGGCATATCATTTTCAGGCTCTGCTTTTGGGGTTCCTTCTTATAATCCCCAGTAATGCAGAGTTGCAACCTGGTGTGAGCAATTTTCTGAGCCATGAAGTTACAGTTTTGATGAGATAAAGCCCTGCTGATGCCCAGTTTTGAGATGGTAATACCATACATTGCAAAGGAGGGAGTCAACAATGTGAAGATAAGACTTCTACTATACAGCGGCAGATGTTACTGGTGCTTTTGGCCAATAAACCTTCTGCCGTTAATGCCAGCTTCACTCGATAGCATCATCATTTATTTAATGGCGGACATCTGCCAATAAAAACTAATTACAGTATTTGTCTCCATGACAACCGTGGTTGTGCTTCAGAAATTATTTTGTTGTAAGTCACTTTCAGGAGTCCTTAGGGGGCTACAAAAATGCATTTCTTTTCTTATTTAAAAAAATTATCAGGAGGAAATTATGGGAATTATAATTATGATGTCTTTTCACAATTGGGACGTGGGTTGAAGGCCAATCTATGGAGGTTTGTTGGTTAGCTTTATGTGGAGAAGACGCTAAAGACCATGAGATAAAGCACAGATATTGGCAGAGTTTATGGAATTTATGGAGCTTATGAAAAACCTACATACATACCTGTGAAGGCCTTTTTGAGCACATAAGTCCCCTCACCCATCTAGAAAAAACCAAGTCTACCACACAGTGCCCCCCATCATGGTGACCCTTTCCAATTCTATGCATACAGCGCCAACTCGGTCTGTTGAGGATGCTATTAATCTTTTGCTCTAACATCACTACTCCTGCTACACCTGCATCAATGACTGGTGTACCATCACCGCTGCATCTCCCCCTTTCCCAATCGCACCATTTAGATATAGTCTGCTGCTTTTTTGACTTTAGCATTTATCCTTTACTGCACACAAACATTTGCCCACCCCCAGCCTTCCAAACTCTATAATAAACTAACACTGCCCCCCAGCTTGTGACATGAGCATTCACCCATCCCATCATTAATATTTATTGTGCCATTGGATCCCCACTACTTTTTGACAAACACTCTTTGAGCAGCAAAGAGTCAAGGCCTGTGCTTTAAGTTTGAAAAACTCTCCAGCCCTCTGACTCTCAACACCAGGAGCCCCCCTCGAAAAATTCTATAAGATTCTTCAGGATTTACCTTTCGTGCGTTCTGTTTCACCACTTTCAATGTGCTCTTCTCTTTACTTCTACACCCCACTACCGATGTTAGACAACCTCATATCCCAATGCAGCTCAGTCAAAATTTTCAAATATGCAGATGACACAACAACAATTGGCCTCATCTCAGACAACAACAAATCACAATACCATCAAACAATCGACAGCGCAGTCAAATGGTGCGCAGACAACAACCTCCAGCTTAATACATCAAAAACCTTGGAAATCACCATAGACTTCAGACGCAAACAAAACCACAAACCCCCCGACCATGTCAACTCCCATCCCATAACCTCCACAAACTCATTCAAGTTTCTGGGCACCTATATCTGCAATAATCTAAAATGGCACATCAACACAGACCACATCATTAAGAAAGGCCAACAACGCCTATACTTCCTCAGACAGCTCAAAAAGTTCAGTCCACAAACACCACCTGGTCCGTTTCTATCAATCCATTATCGAAAGCATCATCACCTCCTCAATCACAGTCTGGTACGGTAACTGACAGTCACTCATTACACAGATTACAGCGCATTGTCTCCAAGGCCTCCAGGGCCATCAACTCCCCACTCCCCTCAATCCATTCCATTTACCTCCAACGCACCTCAAAACGGGCAATAAAGATAATCTCGGACCCCTCCCACCCAGCAAATCACCTTTTCCAGTCTCTCCCTTCAGGGAGGCGCCTCAGGTCACTTGCTACAAAATCCACACATTTTAAAAACAGCTTCTTCCCCTCAGCACTAAGAACACTCAATTCCCTCCAATAACAGATAACACCAAGGACTCTTGATGTATATAGTGTCTTGTCTATGGTCTTTGTCTGTTCTTTTGCACTATGTTCTGTTGGTGAGATTTGTGATTTGTGATGTGGTATGGATGCACTTTATTACTATGATCTGTGTGGTTATATGCGTTAATGTGACTAAAGCAGTGTACCATCATATACCGAACCCAAATACCACCAACCCTGGTTGCGTGGCAAATAAAGATTCTATTCTATTCTATTCTATTCTATTCTATTCTATTCTATGTTTCTATCCAAGATTGGAACCAATTAGGATGCAGAATTCTGGAATTGAAAGCATATGGGATGGAGTGAAGACATTAAAGGATTCCTGAACATGCAAATATCATCTCAGAGGAGCAGACTTATTACACACAAATAAAAGTGGTTAGATTGTTAAGAGTTTTGTAATACTGAAGTTCATGTGAAGGATTGGAATAATATGATAATGAATTGGTAATTAAATAATTGCTCCTTTTATATGACTGCTGATTTCACTTTGAACAGTTAGAGTGTAACCCATATTGACATTGAAACATCCTCTCTAATTGTTCATGAACCTTGTTAGGAAATACTCACCATGTCACTTTACAGCTCAAAAGTAACATGACCTCTCATGCTGGATGAACATAATATAATGAAGATTGATCTAATTTAACAATTATTGTTGTAAACACATAAAACGCCTTCACTGCAGGGTTTGCTACAATAAAATGGCAGAAATAAAATGGAAAGCATCAAATCCTTGGCTCCATATTCATGGAGGAGAGATGGCAGGGAGTGGGCATGTAACTGGCTATACAGATAATTTTGTTATAAATGTATTTTTAAAGTGTAAATTGGATATAACACAATTGATGAACTGGGGAACACTGTATGCGCTATGTGGGCTGAATTGATAATGAATTGCAATTTATATCAGGAACTAGAGAACCACTTAAAAATTACTTTGGGAATTGACAAGCAAAATAACCTGTCCTGGGGAAACCAGTTCAAGGTAGAGAGAGAGTTTCCATGTAACCTCCAGGCAGTAATCAGACGCCATTGTCTCCTAACCAGTTCACTGCAAAGTGTGTGTTCACTTGTATACTCTGACCCGAGTGTACTTGGGGGTGACACATAACATTGCCAGCGAAATCACCAAGAAATCAAACCTATCTCTTCCACTACTGAACGTGGGGGTGAATGGGCAAGAATGCTTCGCAGTTCAACCGCTCGCTGACTCTCTGACCATTGACGATCCAAGGTCTGTGAGTTGAAAGCAAAACACAAAGTGCTGGAGAAACCTGGAGAGAATGGGCGGGCATTCCCGGGCAATGTTTCGGGTCAGAGCTCTTCTGCGGTAGGGGAGCGAGCGAAGAAGCGTCGCGTCTAAATCCCGTCTACAGATGCTGCCCGACCCACTGAGTTCCTCCAGCACTTTGTTTTGTGTTTTGTTCAAGATTCCAGCATATGTACCTCCTTGTTCAAAAGCGGAAGCATTCCAGCGGCGCTGTTTATCTCTCGACTTCTGCCGTTCTGACAGGGTGAGACGAGACTTAATAGACACGGTATATTTTAGATGTTCAAGGAACTGCGGATGCTCACTTAAGAAAGCGCAAAGTGTGGAGAACTGTGAAAGCATTAATAGACATTGACGTGGTGTTAAAGAGGAATGCAGATGCTGGAGAAACGAAGGTAGACACCAAAAAGATGGAGAACCTCAGCGGGTGCAGCAGCATCTATGGAGCGAAGGAAATAGGCAACGTTTCGGGCCGAAACCCTTCTTCAGTCCGATGGCCGAGAACCCTTTCGGCCCGAAACGTTGCCTATTTCCTTCGCTCCATAGATGCTGCTGCACCCGCTGAGTTTCTCCAGCTTTTCTGTGTAACCTTGACAGGTGACGTTTCGGGTCGAGCATCTTATTCGAACTGATGGATCTGAAACTCGTCTGAAGAAGGGTGCCGACCCGAAAGGTCAGCTATCCATGTTCTCCATGGATGCTGCCTGACCCGCTGAGTTACTCCAGCACTCTGTGCCTTTCTCTGGGCACTTCACAGATGGAGAATACGGTATTGGAACTAATCTGTCATAAACTCCAACTTCATTAACACGGTTGTTCAGTCGATAATGTCGTTCCTTATAAATACTAAAAACAAGACAAGTGAGGTCGTTTGCAATTAACAAATGCTGAATTTCTGGGCCTTGACACTGGGCGTTAATGTTTGGTTGGCACCCTGTTCATCTGTCTGACCGTAGTTTCATACAACTCAGGCCATACTTCATGCAAAACACAGGGCTGGGGGTACTCAGCGGGTCAGGCTGCATCTCTGAAGCATATTTTAAGAAGCATCTCTGAGGGACATGGATACGCGACGTTTCGGGTCAAGGCCTTTCTTCAGACTGGTAGGAGTAAGGAGGGGGGGGGGGGGGGGGGTATTGGAAAGGAGAGGCGGGGATGGAACAAAGCCTGGTAAGAAATAGGTGCAGGTGAGATAAATTAGATTGGCAGATGGATGGAGTAAGTGGTAAAGGCTAGAGGTGAAAAGGAGACAAAGGGTGACAGTTGAGTAAAGAGGGTGAAATGTAATGTAATGCCAGAGAGAGGGAATATAGGTGGAATGGGACAGGGTCAGTGGGGTTGGGGGGAGGGGGTGATGAAAAGGGAATGAGGGACTGGGATAGGCTATGAAGGATGGGAACGGAGCAGATTGACTGCAGATGGGTCCTGTTCAGAATCGTCGCCTGTCCAGTCCTTGCCCAGATGGTGTTTAAGAAGGAACTGCAGATGCTGGAGAATCGAAGGTACACAAAAAAGCTGGAGAAACTCAGCGGGTGCAGCAGCATTGCTGTCTGAAGAAGGGTTTCGGCCCGAAACGTTGCCTATTTCCTCCGCTCCATAGATGCTGCTGCACCCGCTGAGTTTCTCCAGCTTTTTTGTGTACCTTGCCCAGATGGTGCCTGACCCGCTGAGTTTTGCTCAAGAGTCCAGCATCCGCTGTTTCTTGTGTCTCCTCAGACCGAACTACCTCCTCCCATCTGATCTGCCGGCTGCCCTTTTCAGGCCCTTCTAATTTGAAGAAGGCTTCCAAGTTGAACTCAAATCACAAATTGCCACCCTCCCCCTCCCAATAAAGCACAGCACTAACCCATCCTTGTCCCGATCTCTGGTTTCAGGCTGAGGGTGGCTATCATTGTGTCTGAATGTAACTACAATCCCACTGTAAGACCTACAACAATTCAATTTGCCCGATTCACATCGATCTCCCTTCGCGGCGCCTTTCAGACTAGTATCAATTTCTCTCCGGACCCTAGATATACACAGAACACTGGAGTAACTCAGCGGGCAGGCAGCATCTCTGGGTAGAAGGAATGGGCGACGTTTCGGGTTAGGAACCTTCATCAGACACAGGACCATTCCGCCGTCTCCCAAGCTTCACCGCCCACATGCTCCCACCGTCCTGCACTCCGAGACATACCCTGACCATTCGCTCCTTTTCTCCTTTTACACACCCTTACGTCCTTACAAAGTCAATCGCCTGCATGTGTAACGCATGCAACTAGAATTTCACATATGTTGCATATGTAACAAATATATAGCACTGGTATATCTCCACCTCTGAAACACTAGGTCGCAGCTGCGACCCGTATCTCCAACGTCAGGTTGCATCCCATCAACTGAAAACGGAACCCAGCACTTTCTCCGCATTATCCCTCATCGATACTTGCCTCTTACTATTGCTTTCCCCCAATCTCTACACCAAAAATTCGATCAAAACCAGTGTTCGGCTTGCGTTTTAGGTCAACTGCCCCTCTGAGGACCATGTGTGATCGCAGGTTAAACAAAAGCCCATTGCAAGAATTGCAGTTCTTCAGTCCTTCCCGTGCAACGACGCGTCGTGGCTCCCAAATACATTTTCCAGATGTAATGGAACGGAATCCGTTGAGGAAATCGGTCATTCAGCGGAGCATCCGCCCGGAGTTTGATCTCAAGAAAGGCGTTTGTATGTGCCAGCACTGTTTGTTTATAGACAACAAGGAAAGTGTGACCTTCCTGGTCCCAAGGATCATTTCAGAGAATCTACGGAAATGGGTCAGAAACGTAAACTTGATATAGTTTACAAGGCAAGGTCAAGGCACTTGGCCTTTAACCAAAGCTCAGTCCGAGATGGAAGTCACATTGTCAAGAGGTTTTGTTCTGCATCAATGCTGTTCACCTTCCTCTCTCCCACACTGTCATTGTTAACAGCCATATCGCGGAAAACCTTTGGCCTTTCCCTGGCGGGATATCAGAAACGATTCAAATGCAACACACACATTTTAACTATTTCAAGCGCTGCAAAATTATCGGTAAACAAATGCCAGTCCGATTCAACTTCACCCACTGCAGCGGACTCTCCGCATCGCCACGCCCACCCCTACCCTCGGCTTCTAAATGCACAATGTTTCTGCTTAACACACTTTAATGCGCTGACAGTAACAGACATTCAGAATTGAGCAGGGTCGGGGGGGAGTGAGAGCTGGCTCTGAAGATATTTACCCTCGCTTGATTAAAGCGGGCGCCAAATGTTCGTGGTGTGGGTTTGTTCGGCTCTGTTCTTGGCTCAAATCGGACGGGATTAAACGATAAAGTAACTTGCCGGTGTGAGTGCGGGCGTCTTTCACGGTGCGGTTTGACTTGGGGTGCGAGGCGGGACGTAGGGGCGGTGTTTCTGGAGGAGCGCCGGCTCACACGCCCAACATCCACGCTGGAACAGCCCAGATTCACTCTCAGCTCCCTGCACTGGTTGGCTTGACGGCTGCTTGACGTCAGGGTCTGGGAGCTTTGTAAAGGTTGAGGGAAATACGCTTCAGAGAGTTCGCCCTGGGTGTTTGGGGGCGCTCTGTGCAAGGACACGCTCCTCGCAGCCGAGACACGGAATAGATACGGGCTCGGAGTTCTCTGCTTCCACAGAGTTGGTTCTTCCGACCGAGTTTGATTCATTCGACCAAGATGATCATTCTCGCCGCCGATGAGACCGTGAAAAGGCGGCAGCGAGAGATAAGTTGGCTCTAAGTTAGGGGTCGATCGGTGAGACCCGACCGCAACTTCGGCCAGCATCAAGCCCGCGCGTTTGGGGATGAATATGTGATCGCGATGGAGCCTTGCGGTCAGTCCGACACCAACCGATCCGAAGAGGCAAATGGGACGGGGTCTCAGAGGTTGGCTCCTTACTACGCGCCGGCCGCCACCGCCCTGATCAGCCTGATGGTCACCTTCATCATTCTGCTCACCATCGTAGGCAACATCCTGGTGGTGGTGGCCGTCTTCACCAGCAGGGCTCTGCGGCCGCCTCAGAACCTTTTCCTGGTGTCCCTGGCCTCGGCTGATATCCTGGTGGCCGCCCTGGTCATCCCCTTCTCCCTCGCCAACGAGGTGATGGGCTATTGGTACTTTGGGAGTGTTTGGTGTGGTATCTACCTAGCCCTCGACGTGCTCTTTTGTACCTCTTCCATTGTTCACCTGTGTGCTATCAGTTTGGACCGATACTGGTCGGTGACCCGTGCGGTAGAATACAACTTGAAAAGGACACCCAGACGAATTAAGTGCATGATTGCCATAGTGTGGCTAATATCAGCAATTATTTCCTTCCCGCCTTTGGTTACCATTGACACTAATCGCAGCAGACAGGGATGCTGCGAACTCAACGATGATACCTGGTACATCCTATCGTCTTGCATTGTGTCTTTCTTTGCCCCGTGTGTCATCATGATCTTGGTCTACTTCCGAATCTACAGGGTGGCCAAACAGAGGACGTCCGTGGTGTCGGTGGCTAAGAACGGCGTGGACAGGCGAGCTTCCCAAACGGAGACGTGTTTCGCGGCCAAGAGCAAGGTTGAGCCGGACAGTCCCAGCAGCCAGAGTTCGTGCAGCAACCAGAGGCAGGAGGAGCTGGAGGATATCGACTTGGAAGAGAGCTTCTCCTCCGAGACCAAGGCGAGGAACTCGCGGGGGTCCAACCCAAGGAAACTGCAAGCTCCCAGCTGTTGCCCCGCGGCACAGCATAACCGCTTGTCTTGGGCCAGCAACCGCGCATCGCAGCTCTTCGAGCAACGAAAGCGGCCCGTTTCCAACCTGACCAAGAGCAAAGTCGCCCAGCTGCGGGAAAAGCGCTTCACCTTCGTGCTCGCCGTGGTGATCGGGGTCTTTGTGGTGTGCTGGTTTCCGTTTTTCTTCACCTACAGCCTGAAGGCGATCTGCAGAGAAAGCTGCTCCATCCCCGACCAGCTCTTCAACGTTTTCTTCTGGATCGGTTACTGCAACAGTTCTCTGAACCCAATCATCTACACAATCTTCAACAGGGACTTCAGGAAGGCCTTCAAGAAAATCATTTGTAAAACGAACAAGCGTACTTTGTAAACTGTATGTACATCGGGTGTCTTGTCTCCACGTGTGCGTTCATTCTTGTGTGATATCTTGCTGTAAATATTTAAACGTTTAAAGCCAATGTAAAGAAAAATAAAAACCATCAACAGATACATTTGTTCCTAAACGTTTTTCCAAATTCGGCAAACTTGTGGTATTTATTTAGAATTGTTTAATGGAGATACTGTCAGGAAGACTTATTGCGCTATTGTTTAACATGAAAAGGAGCAGAGGTGGGGTAGCGTTTTGTAAAGGGCAGCGGGTATAATTTACAGTCAAGGTGAGTTTAGGCGCTTGGAGATGTCACTAGATGTTTACTTGCGTGGAGGATGAACAACAGCGCCATTCAAGTTCAAGGGTGCTTATTTGTCATATGTACCGACAACGGACCAATGGAACCTCATCTTAGCAGTTCCGTAAACGTAATAACACATAAATAAACATTTTACTCATCAAAATGCAACAGGTGACATTTAGGTGGATTTATTCAATGCAAATTACTGCTTAATCCCGGAAAAAAACAACATCTCAATGCGTAAAAAGGAACCGCAGACAGGATCTCATATTTCGCTTGAGAATGAATACTGATTTCTCTAATTTCAAGTAACCCCGGCACTCCCTGCCTCTCTCCAACTCTCCACCCTCCCCAAGTCAGGACAACTTCTTGTTTTCACCCAACAAACAGCTAACAATTGCCTGCTTCCTTTACCATCGCAACCTTTTTGCATATCTTTCATACATTGTTCTATATCTCTCTACATCATCGTCTATATCACTCGTTTCCCTCTCCCCTGACTAGTCTGAAGAAGGGTCTTGACCCGAAACGTCATCCATTCCTTCTCTTCAGAGATGCTGGCTGTCCGCTGAGTTTTTGTGCCTAACTTCTCTCAAAGTGGTGTTTAGATTTGCGTAATGTTGTAGGATAGTGAGCGCATAATCAGAATGAGCTAAACTGCCAGAGATTACGACATTCAGGGTTCAGTCATGCAGTTAAAACACACAGATGTACTTCCAAGTTCCGTGTGTTTTTTTGAAACCATGTGTGTATGGTGTCTGATAACAAGTCACTTGTAAGGTTCGAGCATTAATTGAATAGATTTTTTTCGTTTTTCAAAGATAAACTGACCAGCCGGGTGATTCTGGGCCATTAATTATGCTGTAGAATGCTGTTTAAATATTTAACATTGCGTTTTAATGATTTTTAAAACAAAGCAACTGAGTTATTTCATACACACACAATGAGTCTCGACGGAATAAGCTCGTACGGGTGTCAGAGGTTATGGGGAGAAGGTAGGAGAATGGGGTTAGGAGAGCATAACTCTGATTAGTAATCTATTAGTTATGCTCTTCTAACCCCATTCTCCTGCTTTCTTCCCATAACCTCTGACACCCGTACAAGCTTCCCCTGAAACGAATCAGCACTCTCCACCTCAGCCACTCCACGCTGCACATCCTCTCCACTCTCTGCATAAACATATTGCACTGGAATCTGATTTGAATTTATGTTGCATATTTATGTAGCTGAGAGTTTTACTTGTTCTACAAGTTTTTGTAAATATGTTTCACATACATCTCCAGTTCCTGTCGCAGATCAGATATAGATCATGACTGTTACTGAGACGTGAGTGTGAGAAAGAAGGGCAGGACATTGTGGTAATAAGCGGTATATGATTGAAGAAGAGATAAAGATCAATTTAAACAAACACTGAACTTACTTAAAACCATTTAAGAACATTTCTAAAAATATCTTCTGAAATAACTGCAGTAAGGCAAGCTTGTTCAATGACAATGTTTCGGATAAGTTGTTAATGTGTCATGATATGTAATCTGGAAAGATTACTTTGTTCTAACCCTGAGGGTTGTCATGGTGCATGTACTATGTGGTGACTTGAATTGGCAGAGTCCAAAATCGGACAATGGCCAATGAGGCTAATTAATTTATATTGAAAAAGGCTGCAATATTATGAGCAACATAGGAATGAAAGAAAAATGCTACTAAGTCTAGGACGTTTGACGGAAACCAGTGAAAGAAAAGTTTATGGATGACTGGCTTGTTTTGTTTTGAAAGTATTTTAAGTAAAAATTGAAATGTATCTAGTTTGATAAAGAGTGTTTAATGCTTGAGGAACATTGACAATCTTAGCAGTTGTAATTGTGACTCCTTGTTGGATTAGGGAAGTTTAAATAATTTAGGGATGATATTTAATTTGTCATGGATAGTTGATCTGCAACAATCTGTGGAATTTCAGAAGTATTCTTATATTGCTGTGAAATTGCATTTACAACAGCGTTCCACATTTAGAGTGTGCTTATGAACCAATAAATGTTGTTGACAGTGCAACAGAATAAACAATTCCCTTAAAACCAGCTATTCTCATGCTGTCTGTGGAGGCTTTCACTTCCCTTTTATCTTGTCCCTCATCATCAAAGTGACTGTGTATCCTATCATTATGCACTTGGTTAAAACCCTTAGCAATATGTTAGGAAAAATTGTTGCCTATTCGTAACATATCGTATTACATCGAGATATTGTTTTTATTTTTTGTATTCTATGTTTACCGTTTAATCCATCAGCATTTATTTCACATTTCCTCATTCTTCAACTGCCTGTCTACCAAGGTACACACCCATCCGTTTATCTGCAAGACTGTTTATAACTTTATATAACATTCATTTCTGTTAACTGATCCATTTAACGATTCACATCCCTGTTGTTTTGCGTTTAAAAGGCAGATCAGGTTTAAGCTGTTCTAATGCAGGACAATAACCTTAACCGTGGCACAAAATGTCTTCTAATTTTTTCACGTTGATATGTGGCAGTTCAATCACACTGAGAGAAAACAACAATATTTGAAAATCCAATTATTATCTATAATATGTTTCAACAAATGAAATATTAAATTGCTACCTTTTCTGTGTTCAATATATATGACGCACATTTTTGGCAAGCTAAATTTAGTATTATAAATCATCCTGGAATACAATTAGGACTGTGCAGAAATTGTTAATATGATAAATAAGCAGTTGAGTGAAAAAGTAGTTTCTGTTAATTAACAGAACCTCCTGATGGTCCTCGGTAATTGATAGTTTCCTAATTTTATTAATTTCAAATTTTAATCTCTGGCAATGTGTGTGGATGAATATGATCAACAAATTTTCTATCTCTGTCATCTTTAATTTAAAATTTCAGGTGTGAATTATACTAATCTCCTGACAATACAAGTTCTATAAAAGAAACACAAATGCAGTGGTATCTTTCAGTTATCACGTTTTAATTTGAAAGTTTTTGTTAGAAAAAACCCAAGCCAGATATTGATGGAATACCAAGTACAACTAGCAAGCTAAGGATAGATACCATAAGAGATCACAGGAAAGTAAAATGTACACAATATCAACTGTAAAAATTGTACCAAAGGGCACATTATACAAGTATGGGACTATCTTCCTTGATATTATCTGCGGAACATATTTTCTATTAAAATGATTGCAAGTTGTTAGTTACAATATAAGCCATTTTTTGCTTTGCTTTGGGTTCTGCCTGAGAGAGAAAATGTATCTGGAATAATTTCAGATAAGGCATAGTAATTTTGAGAAATTGGAATCGTGACAGTTTGAATGTCAGCTAAATTTCTGAAACATCATCTTAAATGAAAAAGATAATTACATAGTTCAAGCGGTTGACCATATGTACATGAATCTGAGATTGCTGCACTGTCAGTGGTCACAGGATCATTCTAGGAACATGTTCAGCTATCACTTAACTTGAAATGCAAAGACTGCCATGTCATGTACAAATCTACCTGCCAAAAGTGAATGTTCAAGTCTTAAGGTGAATGTTCAACATACAATAAATGTCCTCTTTTCTTCATGCAATTAAGACAGCTGTATCAACAAGTCAATCTGCTGCCATAGGCCCCAATTTAGGTGAGAACTACATTTATTTGCAACGTCCACTCTGACCTGAAAATGTTCTGTACTTCGCAGTTCCTCTGAGAACTCCAGATAACATTACAAAGTCGTTTCCATATTCAGCAGTTCTGTATAAATGAAATATCTTATCAGTTCCATTTGCATCACCTGAATTACAACAGTTGTTAAACTTCTCACGTATTTAATTTACTGTAAAGTGCATTAAGACCCCCTGATGCCAAGATTGTATGAACTGTTTCAGATTACTATTTTATAATCTAACTATGTTTTTGATTCAGTTGAAGTACATCACCAAACCAGAGGCAGTCAGCCACACACAGCTTTATATGAGATTGTGATATTGAAATAATCCCAGCATGGACTCTACAAAGGTTGGGAGTCTCTCAGCCTTCTCAACCATTCTGTGCTCTACCTACTGGCCAGCTATCATCCTCTGCCTATTTCAACGTTGAGATCTTCTTGGATCATGCTTTGTTGGAAATATCCCTCATGACCTCCCCGCCATTGGCAACTCTGCCAGGAGCATAATTTCAGATGGTTTAGAATCTAAGGCACATGTAAGCTTTTCTACCATGACAAGGTGGTGAACTTCCCAATACTGATATCCTAGGCATAGATAACATTAAGTGTGGCCACATTCCTATTCTAGATGGTCCAAATTAGCCATCTAATAATGTATCGGAATCTTCTCCAACATTTGCCACTTTGTCATGATGGAGAAGCCTACGAACCTGAACCATCTGAAACAAATCTCCTGGCAGGGTCACCTATGGTGGGCAGGTCGAGAGATATGTTTCCAGCGAAGCATGATCCAAGAAGATCCCAATGGTAAAGTAGGTGCAGGATGGTAGCTGGCCAGTAGGTGGAGCACCAGAATGGCCAAGAAGGCTGAGAGACCCCCAACCCTTGTATAGTCCTTTCTGTTGGACCTGAGGCCTCTGTCGAGGATCATATGGTGGCTGTCCTTAGATCAATCATGTTAAAATATGTCACGCACATTCATGCACCTGAGGATGGCTCAGTGGGTCACTAGATTTGATTCAATAATCATAATCATCATAATCATACTTTATTAGCCAAGTATGTTTTGCAACATATGAGGAATTTGATTTGCCTTACAGTCATACTAATAAAAAGCAACATAACACACAAAATACATTTTAACATAAACATCCACCACAGTGACTCCTCCACATTCCTCACTATGATGGAAGGCAAAAAAAAGTTCAATCTCTTCCCTTCTTTGTCCTCCAGCGGTCGGGGGCCTCAATGTTAACAGGACAATCTTGACTCCCATAGCCGGCAGCAGGCCTCCTCGTCAGGGTGATCAAGCTCCTGCATCGGAGGGATGTCAGTTCCCCGCGCTGGGTGATCGGACCCCGGGTCGGGGCTTGTTAAACCTTCTGCATCGTTGGAGCTCCCGACCTGGCCTCTCCCGAGACTGCGAGCCCTTGATGTTAAAGTTTGCAGGCCGCGGTTGGAGCATTGATCCCACGCAAGGGATTGGTTCTGAAGGTAAGTCCACGCCCCGTGGTGGGGCTCAAAGTTAGTCCCGAGCAAGGCCTCTAGCTCCACGATGTTAGGCCGCAGAGCGACCGGTGATGTGACCCGGAAAACAATCGCATCTCCGGCAAGGTAAGATATTGAAAAATGTTTCTCCCGACCCCCCCCCACACCCCCCACATAAAACAAACCAGAGAACATTAACACAAACTTTTAAACATACCATAAACAACAACAAAAAAATGAAAGGGACAGACAGACTGCAGGCAAGGCTGCCTCAAAGATAAAACCTGATAGCTCCGTATTGGCTTTGTCAGCCATCGTATAACCCACAGAAAGGTTCCACCAGGAAGACAATTGTACTCAACTTCAAGTGATCGCCGATTGTATCAAAGTACATTTAGTTTAGTTTTGCATATTATCATAGTTACTGAGGTACAGCGAAAAGCTTTTGTTGCATGCTATTGAGTCAGCGGAAAGACAATATATGATTACAAATGAGCCATTAACAGTGTATAGATAATCTCCTAGGCATTAAAAACATGTACCAGGCAGAGTGCAGTTAGGGAATCTTGACACCAACCTCTGTACCTCTAACACTTTGCACATTGTCCATCAATAATTTGAAGAAACATAAACCCTCTAACGTGATGTGTACTCATTTTCCTTTCAACAATCAGCTTTTTCAATATTCAATTTGCCAACACTAAGTAACATGCTTCAATATAATTATTATGTGTAATGTCCATTTGTTGTGTTGAAGGGAAGAAGCTAACTGGATTTCACTGGCACTATAGCAATACTTTGCTTACTGAGAATGTTAAGAGCCCAAAGCCCTAAATTATCTTGGTCACTGTTAAAAACAAATACTGCTACTGCTTTCAGCTAACCTCATGGGAAGCCCACAGTGGAAGCTGAAAACATTCTTTCAACAGATTGCTTGACAAATTGGCATGATTCCCCACAAAGAAAAATGTCATGCACAGAGAAATAGAAATAATGACTTTTTGTTTAACCATACTTTCCTGTCTATTTATGAGATGTGTGGTATCCAGTGTCCAGTGTCATAAGAATTTACCTTAACTGCTCAACAACCCAAGTGGTATCTGTTTTACCACTGCGGCTATCATCAGACTTAAAGTTAATTGTAGAAATGTTGCTCAATTGGACAACCCTTGATTTAATAAAATATTACTTTCTCTTTAGAACTTATGGTACTTATTATAAACAACTTTGCTACATAGAGAGGTTAATAAAACAATCTGCTGCCCCAGAAGATGTGTTGAGTACCAGATTCACCCATCACCGCAGTCAGTGTGGATTTTAACTGAGGCCTGGCCTTGCGGATTCATTTCTCATTCCTGTCCCCAAAATCCATCTTTCCATTAAAGTCAAACCAACTCCCAAAACAAAAATCAACCCAGATTTTTCTGATATATAGATTTCGCGAAAGTTTTAGGCATTTGTTCTGTCTATATCATTATAGATCTTCTCCGTGGATTGTCACCTTGTCGTGGTGGAGAAGCTTGTATGGTCCTGAGATCATGAGAGCGATGCCATCTGGAGCTATGCTCCTGGTAGGGTCACCCATAGCGGTAAGGTCTCTGACAAAGATCAATCCAACCAAGACCTCAATGGTGGAACAGCCGGAGGATGCTGGCTGACTTTAGTGGAGCATCACAATGGCTGGGAAGGTAGTTGAAGGCTGCAGCAGAAAAGGGTCCCCTGGTCGTCTTGGATTCCATGCCACTGGATTCTGACCCAGATCTGTCAAGGACCATGTGGCGGCTGTCTGTGTACCAGTCTCCCCATGTTAAACAAAGTCACGCACTGGCATCCTCCAAAACGAGGACAGTCATACTCATTTTGAGTGACCGCCAATGATGATGATTACAAAAATATATCATTCCAAATCTTTTTACAAGGATAGTTGATTGAACAACAGTGAGAAGTAATAGCAGACCTTATTTATTTCAAAAATAAACTTTATTCAGAATAAAATTTATATATAAAAAAAATCCTGTGTAAAATGTCTTCATACATTCTCAATGTCTTTATATTTAGTTGTGTCATACTCAGTAGAGTTCAGACCTATTTTTAAACAAAATACCCTTGCCACTCATGTGGCCCCTTGTGGTGATATTCCTTCCCTCATTTGAGTTGTGTATCCACTGGACTCTGCATCTCAGTGTCCAGCAGCGGAAGTCATGGCAGATTTAGAGCAAACACAAATTAAGCATTCAAGGCATCTGAGTATTGGAGCCAAAAAAAGTTTTGAGAAAACATCTGGAAGACATCACATCATCTAGGACCAGTTCACAAACCCTTGAATCAGTTGGTTGAGCGTTACGATCTGTGAACATTTAATCGACTTCTATGCAGTATTGGGAACTGGGCTGTATTGCTACAGGTGATTTTTTTTGGATGAGGTGGTAAACTAATACCCTGCCTGGTGTTCAAATAATGTAAGAGGTGCTGTGGCACTTAGCCAAAGAGGATTAAGTCCTCTTGACAGCTTCACACCATTCATCCTCAACCAATACTGCCAGAGGGGATTAACCGGTCAATTCTTCCCAAAATAGCAATGACTATACTTCAAAAGGAAGATTAACTCTGAGGTGCTGTTGAAAGACACTGTAAAAGTCAAACACGTTTTATACAGCAAATCAGATATTCCCTTGCACATGGCGCATCAAGAAATATAGACTAAGAATTTCCAGTTTACACTTGTGATTTAAGTAGATAGCCACAGAAGGTTGTAGAGGCCAAGTCGGTGGATATTTTTTAAGGCAGAGGTAGATAGATTCTTGATTAGTACAGGTGTCAGAGATTATGGGGAGAAGGCAGGAAAATGGGGTTAGGAGGGAGAGATAGATTAGGCATGATTTAATGGTGGAGTAGCATTATCGGGCCGAATAACCTAATTCTACTCCTATTCTTTATGACATTATGATCAGAAATGGGGGTAAGAAATAGTTACGAGCGAGAAAAGATAATGTTTTTGTTTCCACCTGTGATGCTCAGCCTGCTGGTTCTGCAGAAACGTTGATGGACAGGGTTTATTTAACATTCTTCCCTTGTTTGGCTTTATAGCAGAATTTAAATCTTCCAACTATCATGGCTTATGTGTTTGGAATTGCTCTCTGCAACACATACCAAAACACGTTTCAAAAACGTACAGGTTTGTAGGTTAATGGGCTTGGTAAAAATTGTAAAAGTTCCCTAGTGTGTGTAGGATAGTGTTAGTGAGTGGGGCTTGCTGGTCGGTGTGGGCTGGGTAGGCCTAACGTCCTGTTTTTGCACTGTTTCTCTAAATTAAACTAAAGATCACCTTGCTCTTCCACTCCCTAAGTTCCGTGTAGTCCCACATGTAAACTCTCTCACTTCCTCATATAACTTCCACATCAGACACTATTTTAACGGAAGATAAATTGTTGATAATTCTGAAGAATTCACTTTCTTGTGGATATACCTGAGAGGTTTTTACAGGTAAAACCATTTGCAACAGCTTCTTCAGCGACTTTAATCTCCATGGATCATGGTTACCATCCATTGCATTAATAATTCAGCCACAAAGGCTTATCCACAGAATAGGAACAGATGGCTTATTTTGGTTCAGGCTTCAAGATTATGATGAAAGATGTATCAAATTTATTTTAAATACATTTAAAATTCATGCTTAGCTCCCTCTATTTCCAGGTTTAATTGCACATTTATAATTCTCCCGATTTCTGGAGGCAAACATTCTCATGCTGGACAGAACAGTGGTCTTGATTTCACTGTGCTACAACATTACCAAGTCAAACACAAGAGGGCAGCACTTTGGTGCCTCACAGCTCCTAGACCCGGGTTCAATCCTGACCTCTGGTGCATCCGTGTGGAGTCTGCACATTATCACTGTGACACTAGGGTAGGACCTTTCTGGTTGCTCTTTTTGGTTGTATTTCTGGTTGTATTTTTCCACAACTCAAAAATGTTTAGGTTAATATGTTTATTGCTCATGGTAAATCACCTCTAGTATGTAGGTGAACAGGACAACCTAGGGGTGCGGATGGAAATATGGACAGAATAGATATGGGCATTGGTGGAAATGGGTGTTTGATAGCATAGATTTGTCTGGCCAGAACATCTTTTGTTTCTTTGTAATGCTCACCATGCTATTACTCACCAGCAGTGCAGATTATCTATACATGTGTGAAAGTGCATGATGTATGAAAGAAAGACAACATGCATTTAATACTTTTAAGGGTTTTGTGTTTACATTTATTGTGCCCGAAGATTGAAAACTAAAATGAAAAAATGTAATATGACTTAGCAGTTGTTATGAACTCTTCAAAACAATCAATGTTTATCTGAAAATGCAGGAGGCCGCAAAGGAGAATAACCATGTCTTCAGAAGTAATAGGTCATGCCTCATGAATTTACCGGAATTTTTGAGATGTTGATAAAAGTAATGGATGAAGTATATGCAGTAGATTTGGCTGTGGGTGAGTTAACATGGTCTTGACAAAGGATCAGCCGAATCACAATGCACTTGTGCCTGGCATGCAAACAACATGTACAATTACAAGAGAGAATGTATAAAGTACATTTGTTGTTATAATTGGTGTATCCATTTGCCCACACTTACTGGTGTTTGATGGTGAAAGGTGAGAGTACATGGCTCGATAACTGTTCATTCAGTGACCTAGATTTTTTGATACAGTTTTGTAAAAGGAAAGCCCTGTCTACAAAAGCACTTGATGGGGGGAAATGCAACCAAACGTTGCTGGGAAAACCGAAATAACAAGGAAATAATAAATGATACATTTTCCAAATTTCTACTTTTCATTTTTACCCAGTGCCAAATGCATTGGAGGAAAAAAGTCCAATTGCTACAGTAGCAATTTTTAAAACTTCATCCTAGTGATGGTAAAATGGGTTCAAAACTGCACTTCACCCTGTTTTCTTCTTAGCTTGTGGTGCCCAATTCTAATTTCAGGCGTGATGATTCCAGCATTGCTCATGACCCATTCAATGGATGGATTGGGTGTTGGAATGGTGAGCGAACGTTGTCAAAGAAGTTACTGGAAGCAGGACAGAGAATATATTGTGTACATGCAAGTATCAAGAATGCATTTGAAAAACATTTGTTTAAGAAAGAACTGCAGATGCTGGAAAAATCGAATGTAGACAAAAAATGCTGGAGAAACTCAGCGGATGAGGCAGCATCTATGAAGAGAAATAATAGGCGACGTTTCGGGTCGAGACCCTTCTTCAGACTGATGTCAGCGGGGGAGTGGGGGGGCTTTTCTGAAAGAGTGACCCCTCATATGCATTGACCCAGTGAAACAAAGCAGCCACAATGGAATGGCAATACATTTTCGATCATAATTGTCACAACCTGTACCAGATTCAGGAACAACCTCGTCCCCACTGTAATCAAACTACTGAATGGTCCTCTCATAAGCTAAGGGTGAAATCCTGAATGCCCGTCCTTCCTCCTTGAGCTCTTGCATTTTTTAATCTGCACTTTCTCTGTAACTAACATAATAATGTTGTAACATTATATACTGAACTTTCTTATTTTTCTCTTTGCACTACCTGTTGTACTTACATACTTGGTTGGACTTCATGTACAATACAAATTAACTGGATAGCACTCGAAAACAATGTTTTTCACAGTATTTTGCTGGAACAGTAGTGCAGCAGTTGAGACCCAGGTTCGATGCTGTCTGTACAAAGGTTGTTCGTTCTTCCGGTGACTGCATAGGTTTACTCTGGGTGCTACCGATTCATTCCACATATCAAAGACGAGCAGGCTTGTAGGTTAATTGGCTTCTGCAAATTGTCCCTAGTGCGTAGGATTGAACTAGTGTATGGGTAATTGCTCATCAGCGTGGACTCAGTGGGCTGAAGGACCCGTTTTCTATGCTGTATTTCTGAACTAAATTAAACTAAATGTAATAATAATAAAACAAAACCAATACCAATATTTGATCCCTGTCACACCAGGACTTTACAGCTAAGAGGATTTAAGCGGAAATGGAGCTACACACCGCCATCATCCAAAATACAATAGATGATTCACATTGTCACCTATTATCTCCCATCAGGTCTCTCCAGTGGGGAGAGTGGGTTCCCAACCATGTCCTGTTGGGTGGAAAGTTGTCCCAGAAAACCATTGCAAGTCCCCATTCAGAGTTAACAATATAGGAGATGGCCATCTGGGGGCCAATGTGTTTGTGTGGATTTGACAGTCCAAACAGTAGGCTTCCAGGAGCATAGTTAGAAGCCCATACATTTCCTGAGATGGAGCAAGGGATAATCAGCATCTGGCAGTGTTTGGCATAACCCTACTTTCATCATCCACTCATCAGATGGAGACCATTGCCTGTGCACTGATGTAAATTATGAATCCAGCAAAGCCTTGTCCTATTTGTGAACCGACATGGGCATGAGAATTACTGAACATTTTTTAATGTAATTGTCATACTTAATACGGTTCAGACATTCAGGCTAACTGAATAAGGGTGCAGTTTGAAAAAGGGTCTCGTCCAGAAAAGTCACTCATTCCTTCTCTCCAACGATGCTGTTTGTCCCTCTGAGTTACTCCAGCTTATTGCTTCTATTTTCAGGTTATCAACGTGTCTGCACAACATTGAGGTGATGCCAGATAATGTAAAAACATTGCATGTCAAATGAATATCGGAAAGCTGCAGCTATTGTGCAAAGGAACACACATTCTGAGAGGCAGTGCTCAGAAAAGCAATTACAGCATCTACAGCAGGAGATAAGTGATTCCGGGCTCTTTAAAAGGAAGAGCTTAGGGAAGGGAGGGGAGAACTCGACTGGGCTTCAATTGTTGATCATTATCCAACTCTCCCAGCTGGGAAATGGAGGAGCCTGAGAAAGTACAGAAGAAATGGTTTGTTACTGTGATGCTATAATACACCAGGAACTTACATTATTAATTATTATTTACAAGCATTCAAGTAAAAAATTCCTCAGAATTATTTGATTCACGAGGAGGTGCTTTCACCTGCAGTTAGATGGGGGACAGAAACCACATAATTAATCCAAATCTTGAGTCAAGAAGAGTCAAGAGTGTTTAATTGTCAAATTTAATTTAAAAGTACTGACAATGGACCATTTAAATTCTTACTTGCAATGGCATTACAGGGTTGTGAACACAACACACAAGAAAATATATAATAAGCAAAAGAAAATCAATAAATCAATAGCCACAATATTAGTGTTAGACTAGACTGTGCAGACCCGTTGCGCCTGCTCCCCCAACACAATATTCCACCACTCACCCATTCCCCAACGCAATATTCCACCACGCACACATAGCCCTCCCTCCCTCCCTCCTTCCCTCCCTCCCTCCCCCTCTTCATTTCGCCTCCCACTTATTTCGCCTCTCCTCCTCCTCCCCTCCCCCAATCCCACCCTCACCTCTCCCTCCCTCTACTTTCCCCCACCCTCAGTCACTCCCTCCGTCCCTCCCTCCCTCCCTCCCCCCCGTCCCCCTCCCTCCCCCCCTCCCTCCTCCTCCCTCCCCTCCCTCCCTCCTCCCCCCTCCCTCCATAACTCCTCTCCCCTCCTCACCTCCTCCTATCTCTCTATCCCCACTCCTCACCTCCCCCCCCACCCCCCTAACTATCCCTCCTGATCTCTCCCACTTTTATCCACTCCCTCTATTCCCCACTCCCTACCTCCCCCACTCCCCACTCCTCCTCTCTGTTCTCCCTCCTCCCCCACTCTCCCTCCCCACCTCCCCCACTTTAATTTATTGTTAGCTGTGTTTTAGATCCCGTTGACTTGACAATTGGACCAGTATGCATCGTGTGTGAGTTACTCAAACTCCGCGCAAACTGCTCGGCCACCCTGCAACCCAACTCTCCCTCCCTCTGTCCACTCTGGCTCAGCCGCCGCTCGACCTGGCCCCATCCTGCCCGACCTCCCACTGCTGCCGCTCAGCCCATTGGCAGCATTGGGAGGTCGGGCAGGATGGGGCCAGGCCACGGGGGGGGGGGGGGGGGGGGGATAAGATCTCCTCCGAGGGCCATGAGGGTGAATTACCACGGTGGCGGCGGCGGCGGAGAAGACGGACGTTCGTAGCCATTCTGCCATGGGGACAGGTAGATGGGACCGCCATTGCTGCAGAGGGCAGGCGGGGGAGAGGGGTGAGTGAGGGAGAGAGAGACGGGACCAGGCCCTCCATTGAACCACCACCCCGCGTCCCCACCCCCCCCCCAAGTGGCCACCGATGATGGTGGGGGAGACGGTAGACAAGTTACTGTGAGGAGGGGAGAGAGAGTTTGTGAGTGAGGCAGGAGAGTTCCGTGAGGAAGAGGCATCGCCGTCCCATCTGTGGCATTGACTGATAGGAGATGAGACAAATCTGTGGCACTGAATGACAGAAAAGACCAATCTGCGCATGCGAGGATTTTAAGATTTGTAAACCTTAATAACTTTAAATATATACCATAGATTGGAACAAAATGTGTTGCACTTACAGCACAGGAGAATGGAGACTAAGGTGACAAAAAATTGTAGTGCTATCATGTACCCTTTTTGGATAAATAGAAAAGCACGCAAACCAGAGGAGCACAAGAACCGAGTTTAAGTTATGATTAGATTAGTGTAAAAAACTAGTCCTCAGTGTAACCAAAGAAGTTAATTGTTGAAGTTTGTGTTGTGAAGTGTTCAAGAGCCTGATGGTTGTTAGGAAGTTCATAAGTACTAATCATAATATGATTAGTTTGAATTTGCAATTTGAGAAGGCGAAGGTTAAATCGGAAGTGTCAGTGATGCAGTTGAACAAAGGGGACGATGAAGGCATGAGAGAGGAGCTGGCCAAGGTAGACTGGAAAGGGATACTAGCAGGAATGACGGTGGAACAGCAATGGCAGGAACTTCTGGGCATAATCCGGAAGACGCAGGATCATTTCATTCCAAAAAGAAAGAAAGATTCTAAGGGTATGAGGAGGCAACCGTGGCAGACAAGAGGTTAGGGATAGAATAAAACTAAAAGAAAAGATGTATAACACAGCAAAGAGTAGCCGGAAGCCAGAGGATTGGGAAAATTTCATAGGACAACAGAAGGAAATAAAACGGGCAATACAGGCAGAAAAGATGAAGTGCGAGGGGAAGCTGGCCAGGAATGTAAAGAAGGACAGTAAAACCTTCTTTACATATGTTAAGGGAAAAAGGATAACAAAATCAAATTTGGGTCCCTTGAAGGCAGACACGGGTGAAATTATTATGGAGAACAAGGAAATGGGAGAAGAGTTGAGCAGGTACTCGGATCTGTCTTCACTAAGGAAGACATGAACAATCTCCCAGATGTACCGGAGGACAGAGGATCTATGGGGGTCGAGGAACTGACATAAATTTTCATTGGGCGAGAAATGGTTTGGGTAGGCTAATGGGGCCGCAACAGGGTAGGGTGTTGACATGGATAGAAAATTGGTTGGAAGACCGGAAGCAAAGAGTAGGAGTGAACGAGTCCTTTTCAGAATGGCAGGCAGTGGCGAGTGTAGTGCCGCAAGGCTCGGTGTTGGGGCCGCAACGGTTTACCATATATATTAATGATTTGGAAGAGGGAATTAGGAGCAACACTAGCAAGTTAGCGGATGACACAAAGCTGGCTGGCAGTGTGAACTGTGATGAGGATGTTAGGAGGATGCCTGGACAGGTTGAGTGAGTGGGCAGATGCGTGGTAGATGCAGTATAATATAGATAAATGTGAGGTTATCCACTTTGGTGGCAAAAACAAGGGGGCAGATTATTATCTCAATGGGGTTAGGTTAGGTAAGGGGGAGGTACAGCGAGACCCGGGTGTCCTTGTACACCGGTCACTGAAAGTTGGCTTGCAGGTACAGCAGGCAGTGAAGAAAGCTAACAGAATGTTGGCCTTCATACAAGAGGATTTCAGTATAGGAGTAGAGAGGTTCTTCTGCAGTTATATAGGACTCTGGTAAGACCACATCTGGAAGTATTGCGTACAGTTTTGGTCTCCTAATTTGAGGAAGGACATCCTTGCGATTAAGGCAGTGCAGCGTAGGTTCAGGAGATTGATCCCTGGGATGGCGGGACTGTCATATGAGGAAAGATTGAAAAGACTAGGCTTGTATTCACTGGAGTTTAGGATGAGGAGGGATCTTATAGAAACATATAAAATTATAAAAGGACTGGACAAGCTAGATGCAGGAAAAATGTTCCCAATGTTGGACGAGTCCAGAATCAGGGGTCATAGTCTTAGAATAAAGGGGAGGCCATTTAAGACTGAGGTGAAGGAAAAACCTTTTCACCCAGAGAGTTGTGAACTATGGGTCTTTGATGATATTGGCGGCCTTTTGTTGAAAATCTGAAATAAAAATGAAAATATTGGAAATATGCGGGTCAGACTGCATTTGTGGGAAGAGAGAGTTAACTTGCAGATTGAACACCTTTCATCAGACCTGAAATATTAACTCTGTTTATCTTCCCACAGAAGTGGCCATCCCAACTGAATATTTCTAGCATTTTCTGTTTTTATTATCTAAAATGATGTTTGTTTATATAAAGATTGGTTATAGCAATTTACCGCGTCTCCTATCAAGATCTCAAATGCATCATGCACGATGAACTATTTTGAACTGTCCTCCAGTGACTAATCTTGGCAAAAGAACATGAATAAATCACTTTAAAAGAAAACTCCATGGCCTAAAATTATTTTTAAAATGCAGTCATTTTGTGCTATCTGAAATCAGATTACATGCGAGCATTGTTTCGCAAATTCAACTCGTGTCTTTTGCTCTCAAGTTTATGATTCTGGAAAGAGATGATCTTTGAAGTACTGGGCCCACAAAAAGTGCAATGTTCTGGTTTACTGTATGCTTGAATGTTTTCAAAAGAGATTTCGTAAATAGCTGCAAATTCCACACAAAGCTGGAAACTGCCCAACTTGTTCAGTGATGTTGACCGCGGTGCGTGTTGCTCATTTGCTTGCTTAGTTCTTGAGGGCGCTGGAGGCCTGCAAGCAATATAGACGGAGGGTCCAGAAACACTTTGGCCTTTTGTTAAGAGAGTCCCAACATTCTTTGGAGTATTGTTGCAAAGTTCAAACAATGATTCAGTCTCAGGTACTGCAGGTCCACCTTGCGCAGGAAAGAATTGCAGATGCTGGTTTACACCAAAGATAGACACAAAATGCTGGAGTAACTCAATGGGTCAGGCAGCATCACTGGAGAAAAAGAATATCTGAGGCTGAAGGAGGGAATCGGCCTGAAACTTCAGATATTCCATTTCTCCAGGGTAGGTCCACCCTCTCATTATGTTTCCTCCACCTGATTCCTCCTCACTACTGATATTCTGAGGATTCACAACCATGTGTCTGATTGACAATTCCTTGCTCCTCAGCCACACATCACAAACTTCGAGCCTTAAATCTAGTTGCATCTGCTGGCCCCGAGCCTCACCTCGACAAGTGAGTGTCAGGATCCCTGGAATGCACTATTCACAAAACCCAAGGTAAACCCAGTTCAGGTAGTTACTATGTAGCATTTAAACAAAAATAGCATCTGAGTAGTAAATTTGGGACATCATGATGCAGCAGTACGTTATTGGTGACTTCTCTAACTTCATGTGACCCTTGCTTTTCTTCTTTCCCCATCCCAGTTCCCCGTCCGGTCTGACAGTCCCCAATTACATGTTATCTCCGTTGGCTTAAATGTTAGCCCAGCTATAGGAAGGATGTCATTAAGGGTGCAGAAGAAATTCACCAGGATGTTACCTGAACTTGCTGGTTTGTGTTATAGGGAAAGGCTGGATAGGCTGACATCTTTCTCTTTGGAGTATAGGAGGTTGAAAGGTGACCTCGTCGAGCTGTACAAGATCATGATGGACATAGATAAAGTGAAGGCTCACACTCACATTTTCCAGGGTTAAGCTTAAGGTGAGAAGGGAGAGATTTAAGAAGGACTTCAAGGACAACTTCTTCACTCAAAGGATAGTCTGTACCTGGAATGAGCTGCCAAAGTAAGCGATATAAGCTCCTGATTTCTAAGGGACATTTGGAGAGATATATGGATATGCACGGATTAGAGTGATATGCCAAATGCAGGCAAATACAGCCAACAGAACAGAATGCTAATTCAGCTGGCATGGGCATGAAGGGCCTTTTTCTGTGCTATATAGTTCCATGACTCTATGACCAAGTGTGTCATTGGTAAAAGTTAAAACAAGCGATGAACACTACCAATGATTGGAGTGACAGCCAGCACAAAGGAAGATGACAGTTTAATTTAGCTTAGTTTAGTTTAAGGATACAGCTTGGAAACAGGCCATTTGGCCCATCGCCGACCAGTGATCGCTGCAAAATAACATCATCCTACACACACCTGGAGACAATTTACAATTATTTCAAGCCAATTAACCTATAAACCTGTGCCTCTTTGGAGTGTGGGAAGAAACTGGAGATCCACGCAGGTTGTACCCAGAACATCCAAACACCGTACAGGCAGTACTCGTAGTCAGGATCAAATCCAGGTCTCTGGCGCTGTAAAACAACAGTTCTACAGCTGCACCACTCTATCACCTCAATCTTGGCAGCCCAAGCATAGCAATGCAGTAATGCCTCAGTGCATTGTCCTAGGGCCAACCCTATTTAGCCAATTCAACATTGATCCTTCTTCCATAACAGGGTCACAAGTGGGGATGTTGGGTGATGGTTACACAATGTTTGATTCCATTCAAAGACGATCTTGGCTCCCGTAGCTGGTGGTCGGGCCCTCCGCATCGAGGCAATCAATCTCCTGCATCGGGGGGTGGGGATCTCAGCTCCCCGCGCCGGGCGATCGGACCCCGGGTCAGGGCTAGTCGATCCTCCTGCGACTTTGGAGCTTCCCGACATCGGTCTCTACATGTGACTGCAAGTTGCTCGATGGTGAAGTCTGCAGGCCACAGTTGGAGCGTCGATCCCAGGCAAGCGATAGCAGGCTCTAATGGTAAGTCCACGGCCGCGCGGTGGGACGTAAAGTCAGTCTCGAGCTCCACGGTGTTAGGCCACAGAGCTACCGGAGATACGATCCGGAAAATAATCACATCTCCGGCAAGGAAAGAGGTTGAAAAAAAGTTTCTCCCGATGCCCTCCCCCACCAAACTTTTTAAAACACACTAAAAATAACATAAAAGACGAAAAGACAGACAAACCGTTGGCGATTCCAGCATCTGCCATTGTATTTATTTTCAATTCCCTTTACAACTCATTAGTGAGTGAAGTGGATTATGCATGCATGCAGCAAGGCTAAACAACTTTCATGCATAGGCTGATAAATGGCAAGTAACATACGTGCCTTTATGCCAGACAAAGACTGGCTCTGACATGAGAGGATCTAACCGCATATCCTTGACAATGAATAGCATTACCTTCACATAGTCCTTGACCATCAATGTCCCTGGGTTCACCACTGACCAGAAAGTCAACTGGATCAGACACATGCACACCATAATAACAAGAGCATTGCAGAGGCTTGGTATCTTGTGGCAAGTGACTCACTTTCTGTATCCAATGTCTTTCCACCATTTACAACTAACATGCTGCAAATGAAATAATGTCTGAAGAAGGGTCCAGACCCAAAAGGACACCTATCCATGTCCTCCAGAGATGCGGCCAGACCTGCTGAATTACTCCAACACTTTTTGTTTACCTAATATGAAGTACTGTTCGCTTAGCTCAATGGGTATCACACTACATGAAAATGAAGATGCTCAACATCATCCATGCCAAAGCCATGGTTGGTGGAGGGAATGATTGCAGTGTGTACTATCTATAATATGCAATGGCAAGGCACCTTTGTCAGCATCACCCAAATACATGGTCTCCATCCCCAAGAAGAACAAAGGCTTCCTAAGCATGGGAACACTCCTGCTGGCAGACTTGATCCTGCGTTGTACATTGTCCTAACTTGGAAATATATTCCTGTCCCTTCATCACTGTTGTGTCTAAATTCTGGCATTCACTCTCTAACCACTCTGCAAAGTACCTCAACCAAAAGGTCTTCAGCCATTCAAGAAGGCAGGGGCACCTGGAAGCTCAGGAAGGGCAATAGGTCTTTCGGGTAACACTCAAACCCCAAAAAATGAATAAATAAACAAACGTTCTTATCCCATTTGTGATGGACCCTGCCTCCGAGCACTGATCCAAACTGATAGAAGTATATAGAAATATATTAAATAATGAGAGGCATAGATAAGGTGGATAGTCAGAACTTTTTTTCCCAGGATGAAAAATCCAATTACCAGAGGGCATTCTTTGAAGGAGAGAGGGGCAAAGTTTAAAGCAGGTGTATGGGGCAAGTTTATTTTACACAGAGGGTGGTGAGTTCCTGGAACGCGCTGCCAGGGGTGGTGGTTGAGGCAAGTATTATAGTGACATTTAAGAGACTTGTGCATGGATATATAGGGAATGGAGGGATATGGATTATATGTAGATAGATAAGGGTTGGTCTTGGCATCATGTTTCGGCACAGACATTGTGGGCAGATGGGTCTGTTCTCGTGCTAAATTGTTCTATGTTCTGAACTGTTCTAATGTACATGACATTCTGGCCTTGCATCATGTTGTAGAATTTCACTATCAGGGCGGGTGAAGAGAGTGTGCGAGTCTTGACCACCAGGGGAGCCGCATGATTGGCAGCCCCGCCAACAGTCTGTCTGTTTATTCGTCTTTTTTTTTGTGTGTTTTAAAAGTCTGTATAAATGTTCTCCGGTTTGTTTTATGTGGGGTTTGGGGGGTGGGGTCTGGGGAAACTTTTTTTCAGTGTCTTACCTTGCCAGAAATGCGATTGTTTTCCAGATCACATCTCCGGTCGCTCTGCAGCCTACCATCGATAGAGCTGGAGGCCTCCTCGGACTAACTTTTGACTCCACCGCGGGGCTTGGACTTAACATCTGAGCCGATCCCTTGCCTGGGATCACTCTAACTGCGGCCTGCGTACTACATCGGGAACTCGCAGTCTCGGGAGAGGCTAGTCGGGAGCTCCAACGACGCAGAAGCTTAAGCAGCCCCAATGCGGGGTTCAATTGTCCAGCTCGGGGGAGCTGACTTCCCCGTGATACAGGAGCTGATCGTCCCAATGCGGAGGGCCAAAACATCGCCGACTACGGGAGTCAAGATCGCCCCGTCAATGGAAGGCTCGAGGCCCCCGACCGTGGGAGAGGAAAGAAGGGAAGCCATTTCAACTTTTTTTTCGCCTTCCATCATAGTGAGGAATGTGGTGGATGTTTATGTTAAAATGTATTTTGTGTGTTCCGTTGCTTTTTATTTGTATGACTGACATGGCAAATGAAATTCCTCGTATGTTGCAAAACATACTTGGCTAATAAAGTATTATTGTGATTATGAATGAGATTGTACAAATCTGTAGTGTGTCCACCGTTCACCTTCTAATGCTGTAAATATTCAAGCCCTTTGTGTCCCATGGATCATGAATAGTTTACTTTAGCTTATAGAGATAGAGCGTGGAAACAGGCCCTTTGGCCCACCGAGTCCATGCCGACCAGCGATCACCTGTACACTAGTTCTATCATGCACACTGGAGACAATTTATAGAAGCCATTTCATCTCCAAAACTGTACCCCTTTGGATTGCAACCCTCTTTGGAATGTGGGAGGAAATTGGAGGACTGAGAAAACCCACGTGGTCATAGGGAGACCGTACAAACTCTATACAGACAGCACCCGTAGTCAGCACCGAACCTGGGTCACCGCGTTTGTAAGGCAGCAACCCTTCCGCTACACCACCGTGCCACCCAATAGGTTAGGTTAAAAGCATTTGCTATTTAGTTGGCAACAGCACCAGGAAGTTTGACTACTTACAACAATGGAGAGGGTTAAGGATTCTTAAAATATTCTTGCTTACATCATGTTTATTTTCTCCAACAAGATTATCATTTGCTTTGTGATTGTATATTTTGTTTCTGTACATTTTAAACATCATTTAAAATTTATCATACTGGAAAGACAAGTTGGCGTTCGTTGGAGGATATTGACATTTTGGCAGACTCTATCAAGATCTTCTTATCCATCATTCTCCCAGACATCGGATAGCAATTGCTTGTCATTAGTAACACTTCCATCATTTTCTTGCCTTCAAAAATAAGTTATGATTGCAATGAATGAGATGAGCTGTGCAAACAGCAAACTCCTCAGCAGCCTTATGCCCCTGTAACCAGAGAACAGTGTGTTTTTTTAATCATACTGAATTTTAATGTTGCTATTAAGTATGAAGGTGTTTTTAAAATGGAAGGAAGAATAGAACAGGAGAATATAATAGGAATAATAGAACTGTTTCAATGAGAAGAGGTGTCAGAATCTTGCAGTGCAGAAGGACCTGGGTGCCCATGTACATGAAACCCAGCAAGTTAGCATGCAGGTGTGACAAGGAATTAGAAAGGCAAATGGAATGTGGATGTTTATTGCTAAGTGGGTGAACCACTGGAGTGAAGGAGGCAGAGGGGTGACCTTACAAGGAATTATTACATCTTGAGGAGCACAGATAAGATCGATGGCCTCATTCATTTTATGGCAGAAGAGTCAAAACTAAAAGGCATAGATTTAATGTATGAGTGGATAAGGGAGTATTAGCTACAAGGAGAAGTTGGACTCACATGAATTGTTTTATCATGAGCACCAGAAGTTAGTGGGAGAACTGAGAGAAGTAAATAAAGTTATGGCAGACAGTCAGAACCCTTTTCCCAGGGCATAAATGTCAAAGGCTAGAGGTCATTGCTTTAAGGTGAGAGGGACATTCTTTATACAAAGAGTGATGGGTATCTGAAGCAAGCTGCTGGGGTTGGTGATAAATAGTGGCATTTAAGAGGTTTTTAGTCAGGCACATGGATATACAGGGAATGGAGGGATATGTATCATGGGCAGCAGATGAGATTAGTTTATATTGGCATCATGTTCCTGTACTGTTCTCCATTCTATGATCACTAGGAGTAGGCCTGATGTACATGGCATCAGTGAGAATATAGTGGGAGTACATTATACATTTTTCCCTCCCTCTTTGAGAAGGAACATACTTCCACTGTGCAGTTCAGAGAAGATTCATTAAATTGAGTCCTCTGGGATGAAGTGGTTATCTAATGAGTCTATGCACGTGCAGAATAGAAGATCAAGAAGTTACCTTGCTTGAAATATATATGATTCTGACAGAATCTAGTTATGAGGTAGATTCTGATAGGATGGTGGAATCAAGGGCGATAAGAACTTGGACTGCAAAATCGAATCAGAGAAGGTTATGGATGTTCTACTCCAAAGAGCTGCAGAATTGGAACCATTGAATCAAGGATGAAACAGATTTGATAAACAAGGGCAATAAGAAGAAGCTGGAAAGTAGAGGCCAAGACCAGATCAGGATCTAATTGAATGGTGGGGCATGCTTTAGAGGCTGAATGGCTTGTATGAGCCCCGACTTCTTAAGCTATTATGTTCCTCTGCCTTTCAACACTTGTTACAATGTTATATTAGGTTATTAATTATCATCTGAGAATACAAATATTAGTAATGTTAAGAATTCATGAGCTCAAGGAGGGTTTAAACTGTTAAATAAAGGTGTCAGTGATCCAACTGACCAGTGGTATTAACAATTACATAAGACCCCTACTTTACATAAGAAACAGTTACTTTCCTATGATTAGCAGGTTCTTTCTTAAACCAACCTGCACAACTCTAATCCCACTTCGACAATGGAAAGGTACCGACCTATCTTACAGTGGCTTGCACTCTTTTATATTGTAATTATGATTATGCACAAATGTCTTGTTTCTTGCAATCTTCTCTCTTTTAGAAATGTTGTATAATTTATATATAATTTCCTTTGTGTGTGCATCTGAGTCTATATGCCTCTGTTGTTGCTAAAGCAAGATTTATCTTTGTATCTGTTGCTCACCATATTAATGCACATGACAAAAAACCGTAACTTGATTTGACTTTAGTTTAGTTTAGTTTAGAGATGCAGGGTGGAAACAGGCCCTTCGGCCCACCGGGTCCGCAATCCCTGCATATTAACACTATCCTACACCCACTAGGGACAATTTTTATATTTACCAAGCCAATTAATCTACATACCTGTACGTCTTTGGACTTGACTTGGTCTTAAAAACCAAACATAGCAACATGGACTATATACAATAAGTAAACATGATTTCTCAACAAGAAGGTGAGCAACTGTACTAATAATAAACCAGAGCAGTTCAAAATAAGCACACAATACTTGGAAACTGGACACATTAGTTCCCATCTATATTACTAAAACTCTGTTCTTGACCGGTTTTGGCGATCTGTGCTGCGATTTCCGAGAGAACGCCGCCACCTACGGCCGTCATTTTTGGCCACCTCGCTCAGAGCCCCCCTCCGCCGCATGTGTGCTGAGGATTTTTCCCGTCGATGAAATATGACAGAGATATTAATGATTTTACCAAATTCCCCATTTTCTCTGCTGCTCCTGCTGGTGGGATGGGGGAGGGACTATAAAATCAGGAAGTGTTGTGCCCCAATCAGTCTCTACAACATGGAGGTCTGAGCTCTGAATGACTGAACAAATGTCTACACAGCTGTGAGTAAGTACCCTTAATTTGGTTTGAAAATGAAAATATGGTTATGGTTAGTTTGAAGGAAAAAAGCACTGCCTGCAAATGGTTGTTTGGGGGGTTTGGGTTCTCTCTCTCTCCCCCCCCCCCCCCCCCCCCGCCCCCTCCCTCCCTGTCCTACAAACCCCCCCCACCCCCCCCCCCCCCCCCCCCCCCCCACAACTGCACGTTGGGGGAACAGACCCAACGGGTCTGCACTTGGTCTAGTTTTGACATATAAATCACACATATAAAGCATGCTTCTCCTATTTAAAAAAAATTGTGCCAATTCCCGAGGAAGCACTGCCCATTGCAAGAGGTAACAAGAAGTTCAGTGTCATTACATTTCACACCTGGATATTTTTGGAAGTTTACTTCGTTTTTGCCCAGTTAAGTTTTATCTCATTTATTTTCTGAATAATGCATGATTTCAGCTGAGTGTACAGAATCCCTGTACCAATTGGTTTATTATTGTCTTGTACACTGAGATTCAATTAAAAATGTTGGTTGCGTGCGAAACTGGCAAGTCATACTGAACATGAGTATGGTCAAGCTCTTCACAAGTACAAGATGCAAAGAGGAAAATAACCAGAGAATAGAACATGGTGTTACAGCATTACCGTGTTACAGCTAAAGAGAAAGTGCAGACAAAGAAAGGAAAAGTTCAAGGGCCATGATGAGGTTTGTTCGGAGATCGCAATTACGCCCTTAGCTTATGAGGTTCATTTTGTAGTTGCTAACAGCAAGGGAGAAACTGTTTTATATACCATGTCCACACTTCCTGTATGATGCTAACAGTTCAGATCAGTTTATAAGACTTATTCATGCCAATCACATTTCCAGTCTGGATCAAGATTAAGGCAAGTAAGATTTTATCATTTTGCTCACATTTCTAATTAATACGTGAAGAAACTTACCAAAGTTGTACTTCAGGGGCTTACACAGATCTGGAGGTGACTAAGTATGCAGCACATTTGCAGGTGACAATGTGTGCAATAATGCACAATGACAAGCTGGGACCCTCATAAAAATCAAAGCTCTGTCTATACATGATGGATTGCCATATTTAAAATAAAAAAATAAACTGGAAGGAGGAATTAAAATTGCCATTCCAACTGCTCATATTCCACCCCAGAACACCTCTTGTACAGGATACACTTAACTTCTGCCAGCAAATTTACGTCAGAACTGCACCCTTGTCTCAAAGTCCTGGATCCTGGAAACAAATAAACATCCCTTGCACAGCCCCCTCAAGTTTGAAGTTGCACTTTGTGGCGGTTTTTGTCAAATTACCATTGATATTTGTCTTGTTTGTGTTTAAACATCGAACATCCAGGATTAAATATGTTCTGCAAGAGCTAGGGGAAAAGATGACATCGTCAGATAGTCATCTGTTTTTTGTTTTGCATCAGAAATTCTATGCAGGCATTGGATTCCCAACTCTGTGGTTTCAAAATAAATCGAAAGCATTGGAAATATTCAGACTAATTGTTAAAGCATGGGACTATTCTATGGTCTCTTGGAAAATACAATAATATTTAGTCATAGAGTGATTTGATAGGGAGATAGAGCATGTAAATGGGCCTTCCAGCACACTAAGTTTGTGCTGACCACAAACATCCATTTTTGCTACTACTCCTACTACATTGATCCCATTATCCTACATAGATCCAATGTTTCAACCCCCCCCCCCCCCCCCCCCCCCCCCCCCCCCCCCCCCCCCCCTCCCCCCCCCCTACCACTCACCTACACATTAAGGATAATTTATAATGGTAAATTGTAACCTACATCTGGATCTTTGGGCATTGTGAGGATACCAGTGCTTTCAGATGAATCTTATGTGGTCATAAGTAGAATGTGCAAACACAATATACTCAGAAACTGAGATCCAGGATGAATCCAGGTCTCTATCTCAGTGGAAAGAATATTCATTTAGAGGATAATTTTCTGCTATCTGTGGTACTCTTTTTGCCCATTAACGCACAGCAGAATGTCTGACTGACTCACATCAACAACTCACCATATTTCTGTCTCTCTCTATAAGCACAGTTATTTTACAACTGCAGCCTATTAGATCTCTTATCATTTGTAAAATGGTTCAACATTTGTTTCACTGGCAGGTTGTTACAGTAATAAATCTCAGGAATGCCTTGTCACTTGTGAGAATAAAACAGTTGGACAAGATAGGCAGCAGATGCGACATAGCAAGCTGGAGTGGTTTAATTTGTTTATGTATACGATGGAACAATCTGTTCCAATGACATAAAGACCCTCACTTTAGTCAAAGCACATTATGATGACTTACCGAGTTAATTCTGGAATTTGCATGTGCATTTTTCTGGTAGCAAATGGCAGCCCATATTGTGGTCTCTGTTCAGAATCTATTTACTGAAGAAATTGTATAGACATTTCACACAAAGGGTGTTGGATGTATGGACCAAGCTGCCAGAGGAGGGAGTTAAGGCATTGATTATCCCAACATTTAACAGTTGGACAGGTGCATGGATAGGACAGATTTGGAGGGATATGGATCAAATGCTGGCAGGTGGGACTAGTGTAGCTGGGATATGTTGGCCGGTGTTGGCAAGTTGGGCTGAAGGGCCAGTTTCCACACTGTGTCACTCGATGACTCCATGATTCTATGACTTGTCCTGAAAATCTTTTCAAATTCTATTAAAAAATCAAAACAATACTGCAGACACCAGAAACTGAAATAAAAACAGAAAACTCTGGGAAAACTCAGCCGGTCAGGCAGCTCAATGGGAAGGAAGCAGATAACATTTCAGGTCAAAGTCTCTTCATCAGAACTGGGATTTTCTGTTGTTAGTTAAACTTCTATTTAAGATTCACTCAGTTGAGTGTTTGTTGGAATTTACAACATATATATCCATCTATCTATCTTCTATCTATCTATCTCTCTATCTATCTATCTATCTATCTATCTATCTATCTATCTATCTATCTATTAGTATATAAAACTCTGTGGCTGCCGCCTGCCGTCTGTCAGTCCGGCTGCCGGCTGCCTTTCTGCCTTTTGATTCGTTCCATCGTGTGATGTCACAATGCCCAATACTCGCAGATGTCCAATCGGAATGGATCCATTTACATGGACGGCTGCTCCTTCCTATCAGCTTCCAACACACTTCAAAACAAAGTTGCAAGACAGGAACACTCTGAACTTTTCACTGCTGCAGCAGGCAGGGTAGGTGCAATTGGAATTTTTTTTAAATCCACTGCTGAAGGAGGCAGGGGAGTGCTGGAATCTTACATTTGGGAACAGCTTCAGTTCCGTTGGAGGAGACGGCTGCATGGTGGAATATTGGGTTGGGGGATCACACCATTGGGGGAGCAGACCCAATGGGTCTGCACTTGGTTTAGTTATTATATAAAAGTCTGTGGCTGCCGCCTGCCGTCCGTCCGTCCGTCCGGCTGCTGGCTGCCTTTCTGCCTTTTGATTTGTTCCATCGTGTGATGTCACAAAGCCCAATACTCGCAGATGTCCAATCGGAATGGATCCATTTACATGTCTGGCTGCCGGCCGCCTTTCTTCCTTTGATTCCCTGCAACTCCGAAACCAGACGCAGAATCGCCGACATCTTTTCCATTTCGGTAGAGATTTCACTTTTCTTTCTAAGTATTCGCTCCTCATTACATTTTGTCGTGTTTAAGTACACATTTTTAATCAAATCCTTCTCCCACTCCCCCCCCCCAATATTTCAAAAATAAACTGGCTTCTCACCTATAGAAGCAGCACCAGCCCCAGCCCCTGGTGAACGTTCCATCCTGTGATGTCACAATGCCTGATGCTCACAGATATCCAATCGGAATGGATTCATTTACATATGCCTTTGCAGGATCCCCAACCGATGGTGAACGTTCCATCGTGTGATGTCACAATGCCCAATGTTCAAAGACATTCTTGCCATAGAGGGTGTACAGAGAAGGTTCACCAGACTGATTCCTGGGATGTCAGGACTTTCATATGAATAAAGACTGGATAGACTCGGCTTGTACTCGCTAGATTTTAGAAGATTGAAACTTACAAAATTCTTAAGGGGTTGGACAGGCTAGATGCAGGAAAATTGTTCCAGATGTTGGGGAAGTCCAGAACGAGGGGTCACAGTTTAAAGATAAGGTGTAAATCTTGGGTCTGCACTTGGTCTAGTACCCTTTAAAAATGTTTACTTCTGAGTAAACATCCCAAGACACTTTACGGGTGGATGATCTGACAAATGTTTACTTCTGAGGAAACATTTATCAGATCATGCACCCAGAGAATACCTTGGAATGCATTAAAGACATAGTTTATTGCAAGTTTAGTTTAGTTTAGAGATACTGTACGGAAACAGGCCCTTCGGCCCACCGAGTCCGCGCCAACCAGCGATCCCCACACACTAACCTATCCCACACACACTAGGGAAAATTTACAATTATACCAAGCCAATTAGCCTACAAACCTGGACTATGGGAGGAAACTGGAGCTCTCGGAGAAAACCCAGGCAATTCACGGGGAGAACGTACAAACTCCCTACAGACAAGCACCCATAGTCAGGATCGAACCTGGGTCTCTGGTGCTATAAGGCAGCGACTATCGCTGCACCACCATGCTGCCCTTTATCGCAATGCTTTCTGGTTGCCACCTTTAAAGAAAATACTGTGAACTGTTGTATTGACATTGGTCTATTTTTGTTTTGCTTACCGAGCTTGCTGTCCTCTCAAATGATCCGATACTTCAGTACAATTGAGCCAGGTTCAAGAACAGCAATTAGTATCAAGGAAAAAAAACAGAGTCCATATATAGTGTTACAGTGTTATAGCCACAGAGAAAGTGCAGATAAAAAAAAGCGTAAGGGCCACTATGAAGTAGGTTGGGAAATTGGGACTACATGATTAGCTTATTAGAGGTCTATTCAATAGTCTGATAACAGTGGGGAAGATGATATTTTTGAATTTGGTGATATATTCTTTCATATATTTGCATCTGCTGAGCCCAGAATGGCAATTTGAAATGTTAATGCTCAGGAAATTGAAACTGCTAACACTTTCCACCATCAACCTGCCAAGGAAAACTTGTGGTTTCATGACTTCCATTTCTGAAATCAACAATGAGTTCCTTGTCTTGTTGACATTGAGTGAGAACTAATTTTTGAGGCAGCGCTCAACCAGACATTGGAGTAGAGATGTCTGAGGGAGAACCTGAATGAGCAATATAAAATTATGAGGAATATAGATCAGATAGATTGTGAGTAATTTGTTTTACTTTAACAAAGATATCTATAACCAGAAGACATTGGTTGAATGTAAAAGGCAGGACAATAGAGGGGATTTGAGTAAGGGTTGTTTCTGGAGGGGTGGTTGGAATTTAGAAAACACCTTCTGGTGAAGACGGATAATCTCACAACATTTAAGTATTAAAATGAGCTACAATAGTGAGTACGGTATTCTGCACTCTGTACCTTCTCCTTTGCTCCATCTATTGTAATTGAGTTTGACTTGTTTGTATTTATGTATGGTATATCTGATATATTTGGATAGCAGGCAAAACAAAGCCTTCACTGTACCTCAGTCCATGTGACAATAACATACCTAAACCTAAGCCTAAGCCTAAACCTGAGCACTTAAAAAGTCATGGGATAGATGGAGAAGAATTTGCCTGTGTGTAAATTGTTTACAGAAAGTGACTGATACACACAGTCAGTTGACAGAAAAAAAGATTGTGGTTGAATAGGAGGGAGATCTAAGATGGCTGAAAATCTGGCTTTGCTGCACGCATACGCACACGCACACATGCGAGCACACTCACATGCACACGCACATACATATGCACACACACTCACAATCAAATGCACACACGTGCACACACACATGCACACACAAGCGCGTACGCACGCGCACACAATAACACACATTTCCATAATTAATTAACACATTAGAATTACATTGGCCAATTTTTATTTTTAACACAATTTTGTCTGGGAACTACAGAACCTACTTTTAAAGTTTACTTTCCTTATTGCTTTTGCGGGACAATATTTGTGATGTAGTCACGTCTATCTCTGAGTGTTCTTTTAGCATCATGAAAGGATAGGGCTATCAAGGTAAAGTGGTTGAAAACATTATTTCCAAACAGAATAAAGGACAAGCCTGCAGGGTGTTATTCGAGGATAAGCATGAGCAATTCAAGTTGCTGAGGGATTCATTAAGATGTTACAGTTCTTAGGCTCAGAACAAGCACATGGCATGTGAGCAGTGTTGCTTGACGCTGCTGTTCTGACTAAGCTCTTACTTAGTTCACTCCAGTGGGAGCCACCCAAGGGCAACCTACTGGACAAAGTTGGCTCCAGACAAGGTCTTGTGCCCCTTTGGACAACTAACCATCTCTTCTCCCCATGAGCTTTTAACGATTCTAATACTCAAAATCATTCCAAGATTGTAATAGATATTCAAACTATTTAATTGTTTGAAAATAAGTTATAGATATTCAAAGAAGCAATATATGTAAAAATGGATGAAGAGTTTTAAATGAATGAAAACAGTTCAAAGCTTTGCAATTTCACTGACTCTAAGCTTATTCCAACAGAGCCATTCCTTCCATTTATAAGAATGTGGGGACAAGTTGCTGAACCCATGGTCAAAATGTGGAGGATATTTGTGCAGATTTCCCACTGTCAATGGTGGAGACATGCCACAATCTCACCCCTGCTGCTGAGCTTTAAGAAGTTTCCAATATTGGGCAATGAAAATGAAGGAAGCAAAATAGAGATGAGAAAGAAAAATAGATCAGCCATGATCGAATGGTGGAGGAGACTAAATGGGGCAGATGGACTAATCCTGCTCCTGTGTTCTATGGTTCACCATAGAAGGTTCACCAGACTGATTCCTGGGATGCCAGGACTTTCATATGTAGAAAGACTGGATAGATTCGGCTTGTACTCGCTAGAATTTAGAAGATTGAGGAGAGATCTTATAGAAACTTACAACATTCTTAAGGGGTTGGGCAGGCTAGATGCAGGAAGATTGTTCCTGATGTTGGGGAAGTCCAGAACAAGGGGGTCACAGTTTAAGGGTAAGGAGGAAATCTTTTAGGACCGAGATGAGAAAAAAAAATTCACACAGAGAGTGGTGAATCTGTGGAATTCTCTGCCACGGAAAGTAGTTGAGGCCAGTTCATTGGCTATATTTAAGAGGGAGTTAGATGTGGCCCTTGTGGCTAAAGGGATCATGGGGTATGGAAAGAAGGCCGGTACAGGATACTGAGTTGGATGATCAGCCATGATCATATTGAATGGCGGTGCAGGCTCGAAGGGCCAAATTGCCTACTCCTGCACCTATTTTCTATGTTTCTATGGTCTTATGCCTTGACAGCCAACTGTCACAACATTTGGAATAGATTTGTTTCCACATGCAAATATGGGAATCTTGAAGTTGTTGGCGCCAATGGTTACCCAGGGTCATCATGGCATTACCCTGCAAATTACGTGGCAACAAGATATTAGGTTGCTCAACTTTGTAATCAAATCCCTCTGTACAACACATTTATGTACACTTCCCGTTACTTTACATTCTTAAACTATGTTCTCAATATATCAAAACAGAGTTTTTAAACTTCTCCAATACTGATCTGCACAGTGGTGCAGCTGGTAGACCTCCAGTTTCAAGAATTGCTTCTTCCCTTCAACCATTATGCTATTGAACCACATTTCCTTAACAACACAACTCTAACCACAACCCTACCCCAGCAAAGATTGACTGTAGACTTTGTTTCAGTTCCATTATATACTTTGGATTGTATCTTCTGGACTGATTGCCCGGTGTAACTTGATAATTTATTATATTATAGAGGATTGTATATTTATTTGTTGCATTATTGTGCAAATGTTAATAAGATTTTTGGAGCAGAATTAGGCCATTCAGCCCATCAAGTCTACTCTGCCATTCAATCAAGTCTGATCTATCTTTCCCTCTTAACCCCATTCTCCTGCCTTCTCCTCATAACCCCTGCAGCAAGTAAGAATTTCATTATTCAGTTTTTGGTGCATATCCTTATTATAACTATAAAACTCTGATCTTGGATGTGTATTTATTTATCTATTTATTTATTTTTGTGTGTGTGATCACATTGTCTTGAAAAAATGACATGGTAGCGGTGACATTTTTACATATTTCGATAGAGATTTATCCAGTGGAGTCTAAGATTGCCTTATCTAAAAAATCCATGCATTATTTCTCGAGTTATTAATCAAAATGTTCAAAAATCTGAAATAACTTAGAAAATAAAACCGGCTGGCTTTGGCTGATGACGTGATGATGTCACAATGGGTGTTCCACGCGTTGCGAGCGATGCCACCTTGCCGCCGCTCGCTGCCTGGCTGCCACTTGCTGCCCGCCCCGCTCTGCTCGCTGTCCACCCTGCTCCGCTCCCCTCTTCCCCCCCTCCTCCTCTCCCCCCCCACCGCCTCTCCTCCCCTGCTCCTCCCCCCTCCCCCCCCCCCCCCCCCCTCTCCCCCCCCTCCCCCCCTCCCCCTTCCCTCTCTCCTCTCCTCTCCTCTCTCCCCCCCTCTCTCCCCCCCTCCTCTCCCCCTCCCTCCTCCCCCCCCCCTCTCTCCCCCCTCCCCTCTCTCTCCCCCTCTCTCTCCCCCCCTACCTCTCTCTCTCTCTCCCAATCTCTCTCCCCCCCCCTCTCTCACCTCCCCCTCTCCCCCCTCTCCCACTCTCTCTCCCCCTCTCTCTCTCACCCCTCTCACTCGCCCCCTCTCTCTCTCAGCCCCCCCAACGCTCCATCACAGGGGTAGTGTGTAAATGCTTCACAGAGAACACAGAATCAGCAAAGAAAGGCCACAGAATTAGCAGGATTTTACATATGATCTAAAGGTTGATAAAGTCCAACCATCCTACCACAACCATCAATCACCTGTTCACACTAATTCTATATTGTCTCACTTTTGTATCCATTCCAGCATTTTACAGAGACTAATTTACCTAAAAAAACATCCACATTTTTGGGATGTGGCATAAGACTGGAGAATCTGGAGGAATCCCACCTGGTCACAGGAAGAACATGCAAACTCAACATTTTGAGATTAAGATCAAACTCGGTTCTAGCACTGTGAGGCAGCAGCTCCACCAGCTGTGCTATGGTGCCGCTCTGAATTATCCATACATATCCATTAACTTCCCTCCCCTCCCCACTAGTTCCACTGCCTCAATATGCTCAGGGCAATTTAGAGTGGCCAGTGAACTAACCAATACACATAGTTTTGTCCTGTGGGGGGAAATTGGCGAACCTGGCAGAAACTCATGCGTTTACAGGGAGAAGGCTCCAAAGTAGGCAGTGAACTTGATTATATTGTGAAATATTTGTAGCTTGTTGAATGTTGATGAAAATGAATTGCAATAAATCCACACTTCAGCAGAGACATACCTAATATTCAAACAAATGCTATACAATTAAATACAACGGCCCCAAGAGCTGTAAGAACAATGGAGTTTAATCAAGGAAATTACTCAAAGAGCCTTTCCTCTTCAACTAAAAATAACTTATTGCCTTTGCTTCCAATCTACACTCATATACCAATTTCATCTCTAGACTGAATTTTCCTCTGCCTCAAATATATTACTGTTAAACACTATTTAAACAATCTCGTTTTGAAATGAAATGATCGCAATCAATGGCAGGCAGTATAAACAATTTGTATATCAATTACTTATCTGCCTTAGGCAGAATTCAATAGTTACAAGCTGTTTCCTAGTGGTAATATCACTGAGACAACACTTTAGTTCCTTGGTTTTCATTAATCTCGTGAAATATTTGGAGTCTGAAGAAGGGTCCCAACCCAAAAGGTCATCTATCAATGTTCCCCCGAGATGCTACCTGACACGCTGAGTTACTTGAGCATTTTGTGTCTATTTCCTTATATAAACCAATATCTGCAGTTCCTTTTTATCCTATTAAATGAAATTGGAACTTGTCATGTTTTAAGATTTGATCACTGCTTTTTCATTGAAATATTTATGGGTATAGCTTTATTTAATAAAGTTATAAACAAAGTATATTTGCACAGGATATTGTTTACTATGAATTGATGGATGTTGATGAGGTTTATAGGAAGCAGGTGACTCGATATTTGAAATGTCATGTCCAGGAAGGAAGAGCAGATGCTGGTTTAAACCAAAGATAGCCGAGTTAGTCCAGCATTTTCAAATGTAACAGGTCAATTGATGTGATCTCTAACCCATTGAGCAGGATGGTTCTACTTTTAGTAAGGTGAAGGATAGTTAATTTAAACCCATGCCCTGTGAAAGTAAGCCAGGCAAGAAATCAGTAGGCCTGATTCTTTGGCACATTGACCTTCAATGCATCTCTTTAAGATCTGTCGCTACCAAGTAGTTTGCATAAATCCATTCTTTAAAATGTGAGCAAATTGTAACTCAACCTAGATGCTCAATTGAGATGTTTGCCCATTTATCCTTACTTTCCCTCCCCCTGTCCCTTTCCACCTATATTCCTTACTCTGGCTTCATAATTCTGGCCGTGCGTCTTCCTGACAGGCCGCAGCTGTGGACTGGAATCGTGGCCGGAGGCCTTTGTCAAGGCGCCGCGATCTCGATGCGTCCCAGATCGCCGCATAGAAGCCCGGGTTGGGGCCCCGCTAGGGCCTTGTGAGTCGGATGGAGGAGCCGGGGCCTTGCAGGTCAGAGTTCGGGTGGTACTGGTACCCCTTGAACTTCTGTAGGCTTCTTGACCCTTTTATCGTGCCATATCCCAACCCCTTCCCCTCTGATCCCTTCAACCTGTACAATCCTCTCCCTCTTCTCCATGATCTCCTCGTGCTCAGCTCTCCCTTCAATACTGCGGTCATAGTAGTAGAGAGAATGTATCACCCACAAACTAAGAAATTGACCAGAAGTGTAGAGGCAAAGGCTTTGGTAGATGGGGAGAGGGAGAGAGGGAGAGAGGGAGCGAGAGAGAGGGGAGGAGATGGGGAGGGGAAAGAGGTAAAGAGGGAAAGAGGGGGAGACAGTGAATGAGAGAGGGAAAGGGAGGTAGGATGTGGTGACAGAGGAGACGGGAAGAATAGAATGGGAGGGAAGAGAGAGAGGGGGAGAGGAAAAGGGGTGAGGGGAAAATGGGAGGGCAAGCAGGGTGAGTTGGAGAGGGGGACAGGAAATGAGAGATGGGAGAGAGAACAAATGTGTGGAAGAGAGAGGGGACAGTAGGGAACAGAGAGCAGCGAGTGGGGGAAAGGAGGAGAACAGGAGAGAGGGGAGAGGTGAGGGGAGAATGGGAGAGAGAGAGATATTGAGGGAGAAATTGATTTACGTATGATAGTGCCAGTTTTATATTAAGATTATTTCATTTTCTCAACCTCAAATTAAGACATTTCACCACAATAAGGGATACACAGGTCTTTTGGCATTCATTACAATTCCTAGCTGTGCAGCTGGCAGCAATTCAGTTACTGGCCTGCCACAAACATAGTTTGGCAGGAGAAAACAACAGCCCTACTAAACCACTCTGCACTTACATCCCACCTTTTCAACCCATCATTGTCCACAGCTATCACTCCTGACAGTGGAGAGAGACTTCAAGAGACTTCAGACAACAGCTCATGTATATGGTTCAGTGTCCATGGTTGACCCTACTCCATACATGCTTTTTATCTGTACTCGGTGAAAAAGCAGATTATCAGTGCCACATTATACAGTAAATTTGCAATAGGAATTCCTTGTAGCTCATCTTCATCATCTAAAAACATAAAGAATTTCTGGTCCCATATATGATCTGGTCCCATATACCGCTGCACCATCGAGAGCATCCTTACCAACTGCATCACAGTATGGTATGGCAACTGCTTTGTCTCCGACCGGAAGGCATTGCAGAGGGTGGTGAAAATTGCCCAACGCATCACCGGTTCTTCGCTCCCCTCCATTGAGTCTGTCCAAAGCAAGCGCTGTCTGCGGAGGGCGCTCAGCATCGCCAAGGACTGCTCTCACCCCAACCATGGACTGTTTACACTCCTACCATCCGGGAGGCACTACAGGTCTCTCCGTTGCCGAACCAGCAGGTCGAGGAACAGCTTCTTTCCGGCGGCTGTCACTCTACTCAACAACGTACCTCGGTGACTGCCAATCACCACCCCCCCCCCGACACTTATTATTATTTATTCAAATCGTTTGCTATGTCACTCTTCCAGGGAGATGCTAAATGCATTTCGTTGTCTCTGTACTGTACACTGACAATGACAATTAAGATCTGAATCTGAATCTGATTTTTTTCATTTGTAATGAAAAGTCATTCATCTCAAATAATATGCTTCATTCTCAATAGATGTCTGACCTACTGAGTATTTCCAGCATTCTGTTATTTTCCCCCCGCATTTTGTTGATGTGACCAGCTGTGCAGTAATTATATTTTACCATTTTATTAGCAGAGGGGGAGAGATTGAATTAAGTAATTGGATTTTTTATTACTGTTATTCTCCACATTCACTTGCAGTTTTAAATGAAGCTGTTTAATCATCGATATTTGGCCCAATCTCAGAAAATATTTCAGCTGCCGTTGAAGAGAACGAGAAACATTCATATTCACAATACATGGTAATGAGTTCAGAATGGAAGTAATCCTGTTGCAAGCCAATACAGATTTTACCATTGCATAGGCTGTCGGGCTACGCTCTCAGACCTCAACTTGAAATGTTAACTCTTTCTTTCTCCACAGAGGCTGCCTGACATTTTGCGTTTTTTGTCTCAAACATTGCAAGGAATGATCAGCACCTCTTGTGTCCAGAGGAATGTCTGAATGCCTAAGATAAAGTTTAAAGGAAATATGCATGGTAAATATCTAACACAGAGAGTGGTGAGTGCCTGAAACGCTTTGTCGGGAGTCTTGGGTGAAGCAGATATGTTTGTGACATTTAAAATACTTTTAGATATGCGTCAGCAGGGTATGGAGGGATACGGGTCATGTGCAGGTATTTATGAGATGATCTTGGCATAATGTTCAGCACAAGTGTTGTGGGCCGTTTGTGGGCCACCTGTTCTTTTTCACGCTATTTTTTGCCAGAAGAGGTCAACATCTGTTTTGTCTATTACTGAATGGCCCCAGTTAATTAGAGTCATATAGTCAAGCAGAATGAAAACAGGTCCATTGCCCCAACCCGTCCCTGCTGACCCCCATTTAAGCTGGTCTCACTTGCCTGCATGTGATACATATCCCTCTAGCTGTCCTAATGTATTTTAAATGTTGTAATTCAACTGCCTCAACTACCTCCTCTGGCAGCTCACTCCTTGTAATCATCACCTTCTGCGTGAAAAGGTAGCCCCTTAGGTTCCCATTAAATCTTTTCCCTCTCACCCTAAACCTCTGCCCTCTTGTTCTTGATTCTCCTACCCTGGGGAAAAAAACCCCAACGTGCTTTCACTCTATCTATTCACCTCATGATTGTACGCACCTCTATAAGATCACCCCCACAGGGGAGTGAAGGGGCAAGCAAGAAGTGTCAAGTGGTGGCATTGAGATGAATGTGCGACATTACAGAGGATGATCTGAAGAGCGTTGATATTGGTGAGGTTGGCGATGAAGATAATGAGAACACTATACTTGAGACAGGGAGGGGAGGGGTGAAACTAGAAGTGCAGGATTTTCCATCAATTTTTATTTTTGTTTGGTATCATCGAGAATTTTTTTGCTCAGATTGCAGAGAAAGATGGGGAAGAATGTGAAGAAACAAACTGAGACTACAGTCTGCAGAATCTTCATCCCCTGTGAGTGATGAGAATTTGGGTACATGATTGGTTCCAGAAGGATTATGGCATGAGAATGGGTAATTATGAAAACCACAATGAAAAACGGTGGGGAAAAATATTTCAGCCACAAATCGAATCTTCATTTATCGTACTCACCAGCATCACCAGTTAATTTGAATTTGATTTAGGAAATTATGGGAGAAGAATTTTGTTTACAGTATATTGTTATATCAATTCCAAATGTGAATCTCTTTCCTACTTGCATACAATGAGAGATAAATTTAGTTTACAATATTGTAAATTTGAAATGGAGAAAATGGATGTGGGCTGAATGTCAGAGGAGGAGGGGCTTAGCGGGGTGGAGAGGCAGGATACTTCTGGAGGGAAAGATGTTCTGGATGGGAAAAGGGAAAACAGCAAGACAGGAAGGAGGGAAGGAATCCAGACACAATTGTCACAGGAGTCTTGTAGTTTTGTGTAGAAACACCAAGATGTAGACCTTTAAACCACTTTGCCTGGCAGCTGGAGAAAGGCAGGGAAGCTGATGAGAGAGACTATCGTTCGAAGGCTTGGGTTTTATCAGGCGCTGTTTGAAATGCCATGCAGGGAACCATTGGGCTGTGTTAGGGCGAGGACAAATAATCCTGAAAAAGGATCTCAACCCAAACATTAGCTATTCCTTTTCTCCAGAGATGCTGTCTGACCCGTTGAGTTACTCCAGCTTTTTGTTTCTATCTTTGGTTTAAACCAGCATCTGCAGTTCCTTTCTACACATTATCAGAACAGTGCAGTCCCACACTTCCTGGATGACCATAGCAGAAAACTTCCGATTTACTTTCTGTCATTGGATTTCCCATGGATTCATCAAGTGGTGCAGTGTCTTGCTGAGATTACCCAGCATTTATGATGGGGATTGGTTCTTGGTTCTTCATCAATAAACCAAACAAAGGATTCACAAGTTAATTCTCTGGAAAGAATATGGCAAGTTACAAGAGGTACAAGTGTTTAATTTTAGTGTTTTTTATATTTTTTGAGGATTGAAAAGTGCTTTGATGATTTAAATTTTTTTTAAATAAATATTTAAAATAAATTCTATTGTTTCATTTTCAATAATTTAAAAATATTTCTTAATGTCAGCCACTTGCAAAAACAATGAAAAAGGTTCATGACTTTGACAGATGGCAAAGCTGGTAGGGGAGGATCTGGCATCCAAACTAAAGTTTCCACTGGAGATTAATGGGCTGTGCTTGCTCTGCTGCAAGGCTGGAGGCAGCGTGCCGTGGACAGTAGTGGAAATCCACTGAGCCTGGCGATTGCTCGTTCCTTGAGGACCAGAGAGCCAGAGGGAGCTGGCAGATGCAAGACACAGGGGTGGGAAAAGAGTGAACTGCGGTCTTGTCTTCCACGCCCTCAAAGTCGGCTGCGGGAAGTGCCCCCGGGACACAAAGACTGAAGGTGGCTGGGCGAGGTTATGGACGACACTTTGTTGGATGATCCAGGAGGCTGATGGCTGGAGGCCCTGCAGCAGCTTGTGGCTCGTCTGGATCAGGTGCTGCTCCAGACGACCAAGCTCACGGACTGAATTGGGCTGTCCATGTGATAATAAAGAACCATTGCATTGTTGATTTGGAGATACTCTCCAGCGATCCCAGTGTAATGGAAAACGACACCTAGATCCAGACAATAAAGCATTCATTCATTTGTTTTTATGATTTTACGAGAGAAAACCTGTGCTTCAGATCATCCTATTGTTCCAGAGTTGTACTTTTTTTTCTAACAAGTGGGACAGACTTAATGTGAAGATATAAATTGTTGCTAAAATAGTGTTTGATAATTTGGTGTTTTCATGAAGGAGAAACAAATGCCTTTGCCGTTCTCAAAACTTTCCCTATATTTCAATTATTCTCAAACAGCTTGTCTCCAAATATTGCACTGTCCATTTCCTATAGGTGTTTATTTTCTTATCATTCTTCCTAACTGATTTAAGATGAGCCATCTGATTGATCAGTGAAATAACTGCCAGAGGTAGCGAGAGCATGCTTGGCTCCTCAAATGCAGAGAGTTGACATGACAAATAAGCTCTTTCCATTATTGTTATGGAAATTATGAAAACATGTAGGGCATTCAAGCTCAAAGTACAGCTTGTTTTACCTGAAGCCAAGTAGCACAGGTCTTGTGAGCCCAGAACAGCTGAAACCTAGATTTGTGATTTGCTTGAATGAAGCAACAACAAAGGAAACATTTGTTCCCTTCCAAAACATCTATTTTAAATCTATGTTCTCATTCCATGAAAGAAATTTGGATGCATTGAATAAATCTAAGTACAAATTCCCACATGATTTGGAATTCCAACATGTGAGACCACATCTGGAGTATTGTGTGCAGTTTTGGTCTCCTAATTTGAGGAAGGACATCCTTGCTATTGAGGCAGTGCAGCGTATGTTCACGAGGTTAATCCACGGGATGGCGGGACTGTCATATGAGGAAAGATTGGAAAGACTGGGCTTGTCTTCACTGGAATTTAGGATGAGAGGGGATCTTATAGAAACGTGTGACGTTATAAAAGGACTGGACAAGCTATATGCAGGAAAAAAGTTACATATGTTGGGGGAGTCCAAAGCCAGGGGCCGCAGTCTAAGAATAAAGTAGGTATGTTACAAAACCTACCTGAATCGTGTCTGAGAATCTGTCCCAGCCCCGTGTGTGTGATTTTGGCGCTGTTTAGAGGGGGCGGGTTTAAAACGCGATTTTTACTAGGCTGTTGCAATCGAAAATGTTCAGCCTAGTAAATCATTAACGGAAAATCGCTGAAAGATCCCGTCGCAAAAGGTATTATTAGTTTTTATGGCCTTGTATAATAGTTATAGTAGTTTAAAAATCACTCTCTCAACCCGCGACCTCTCGCAGCCCCAGGGTTTTATAAAGCAAACAATTAAAGGTATGTACCTTATTTTTACATTAAAAGGGGCTTCTTAAGAACCCTGTATATAAAGTTTTCTATAGCGAATAGTTCATTTAGGGCTCTTTATATCCCGCAGTATTTTTCTGGGCATTTGGGGGCACAAATCCAGCGCAATGTGAACGTTCTAAACCAGCGCGTTCACAGGAACCCACTAGAAAGCCGATTTAAAATGACTTTAATTTACAGCAATTGAACACTAAATTCCTTCCATTTGGCCTATAAATTGATGTAAGTGAGATTTAAAAATCATGTTTTATTGTGAATTATTTGTGAATATTATTTGGACACTTGGGCTATTTAAAAATGTTAATTATTTATTAAGAAATGGATAGATGTTTAGATCTAGTAATTGAAGTTTGAAATTAGCTACAATTGGGTAACTAACTAATTATATGCTTTAATTTCAGGTCCTCCAAGTAAGATTATTTTATATTTGTTTCAGAATGGTTCAATCTATGATAACTGAAAATTTCATTCAGTTCTCTTAATTTTTAAGAAGGTTATGGGCTTTTGACTGTCCTCGATCACGGCTTTTTTGTTATGTCCATAGAAAATCAATAGGGAACAAGATGCTAATTTCCGGGTATGGAAATGGCCATAACTTTTTTATTACTTGAGATATGAAAGTGAATTAGGTGTCAAATTAAACTTATTGTTATGCTTTATCTGATGGGATAAATTGCAGACTTGATTTTTTAAATCTCAAAATTTTGTAACATTGCTAAATAATGGGGAGGCCATATAAAATTGAGATGAGAAAAAACATTTTCACCCAGAGAGATGTGAATTTGTGGAATTCTCTGCCACAGAAGGTAGTAGAGGCGAATTCACTGGATGAATTTAAAAGAGAGTTAGATAGAGGTCTAGAGGCTAGCTGAATCAAAGGATATGGGGAGAAGGCAGGCACGGGTTCTTGATTGTGAATGATCAGCCATGATCACAATGAATGGTGGTGCTCACTCGAAGGGCCGAGTGGCCTCCATCTGTACCTATTTGCTGTTTCCATGATTTATGAATATCTAAAAATAAAAATAAAATTGTGAATTAGGTCACCAAAACCTGTGTGCAGTATGTGCAATGTGTACAGTCGGAAGGTACATGAGCCTGAAAACTAGGAACAGCTTCTTCCCTACAGCCATTAAATGATTAAACACTACAACAGCAAATATGCACTGACCTACATAGATTATTATTGCACCATTATTGTTTGTTTGTTATGTGTACATATGTGTGTACATGTGTATATATATATACTGTATATTTATAAAAGATAGACATTAAAAAACAGGACAGGCAGCATCTCTGGAGAGAAGGAATGGCTGATGTTTTGGGTCGAGACCCTTCTTCAGTAGTCTGAAGAACATCGACTAGTCTGAAAAGCTTCTGAGTCCCAGTTGAACCAACCCCATGACCTGCGTCGGTTTTCTCCGGGTGTTCCGGTTTCCTCCCACGCTCCAAAGATGTACGTACAGGTTTGTAGGTTAATTGGCTTCAGTAAAATTACTAATTGTCCCTAGTGTGTGTAGGATAGTGTTAATGTACAGGGATTGCTGGTGGGCCCGGACTCGGTGGGTCTAAGGCAATAGACAACAGGTGCAGGAGTAGGCCATTCGGCCCCCAGAGCCAGCACCGCCTGTTTCCACGCTGTATTTCTAAAGTTTTAGTTTTCGTTTTAGTTATAGAGATACAGCACGAAAACAGGCCCTTCGGCCCACCGGGTCCGCGCTGACCAACGATCCCCGCACATTAACACTGTCCTACACCCAATAGGGTGAATTTTTCCATTTACCAAGCCAATTAACCTCCAAACCTGTACGTCTTTGGAGTGTGGGAGGAAACCGAAGATCTCGGCGAAAACCCACGTGGTCACTGGGAGAACGTACACACACCGTACAGTCAGCACCCGTAGTCAGGATCAAACCCGGGTCACCGGCGCTGCATTCGCTGTAAGTCAGCAACTCTACCGCTGCACCACCATAACCAACTTTAGTCTTTCATTACATCATTGAGAATAAAAACTCAAACACCACTGGTTATTTCTTTGGTCTTTGAAGTTTTTTTAATTTCAGGTCATGGGTTTGAATCCCATTTGGCTTTGTAATCTGTACCTTTCCCTTTTACAGCTGGGTGTTGAACGCATGTTTAATGGAGAAGTGACTCACTTCTTATTAAATTTTAATGCTGCTCTAAAAAAACTAAAACTACATTGTGACGGCATTTTAGACCACTGGCAGAGTGTCTGGATGTAAATAATTGCCCTGTAACACGCCCTTCTCATGCATATGTCACTTTTGCCATGGACCTGTCCGAGACAAGGAAGTAGCTGAAGCAACATGAAATCATTGTGGATACAGGAGGCTGTGTTCCACTACAGTACTGACATTTAAAAAAATAGCCAAAACACATTTCATACCATGAAACTTTTACTGAATAACTTTGAAGTGCCAGTTATTATCACTTTAGTTATCCCACCTTCGAAGAGAACAACAGCAGTTACTGCCTTAAAAAGGCAGCCAGCATCATCGGAGACTCACACCACCCTGGCCACATTCTCATTTCACTCCTGCTATCGGGAAGAAGGTACAGGAGCCTGAAATCTGCAATGTCCAGGTTCAGGAGCAGATTCTTCCCTACAACCATCAAGCTATTAAACACTACAACATCAAAATAAGTGAACTGCATTATCTTGGACGCATTGATTTTGTCTTTGCACTTTCATTGCTTGTTTTTTCACATACATTCTGAACTTTTTTTGTTGCTTATTATGGTGTTTACAGAGTACAATGATTTATATCTCATGTACTGCTACAAGAAATAATTTAATTGATCTGTTCAGGCCACATGACAATAAAACACTCTGGACTCTCTAGTTACTGGCATAGTTGCCTTCAATCTTTGAAAGAATATCATTTTGTTGCTGTCTAATCAACATAGAGAAGTGATACATGGTGAGATAATCAGTGCCCATTTTAGAAATGCAAATATCAAAATTTCCTCCAGTAGATTTTCATGTTTGCAGAGCTAATATCCTGAGCTTTGTCCAAGGTTCTATGGAGCTGGAAGCTACAGTTCTCCTTTGAGATGATTTACCTTGTTACCAATGTCCTCCTCAACTGGCTTGTCCAACTAATTGCCTAGGCCATCCAGCATCCATGCTTCCCATATCCAGAACTCCATGGGTTCTCTGCCGTCTCCTCCACCTTTATCTGACTGAACTGTTGTCACGCACAGTCCTAGAGCACCATCATGCTTCATTGCAGCTTTGCTTTCACTGTGTTAATGCTCACAGAATTAATGTACTATTCCGTGACCTTTTCTTTGCGCTGGTGAGAGGTATGGTGTAGGCATTGCACCTGCAGTTCTCTAAGAACTGGGATTGTGTTGAAATACGGAGTCAAAATCACCTGAGATTACAGAGAATAGCCTGTTGGTTTTGAGTGTCATTGACAATGAAAATGGACCGGGACCATCAATGTAGGACATATCCAAGCACCACTTCACTGAGCTAAAGAAGGAGGATGGTTGAAGGATATTCACTCATCACATTGACAAACACATCATGTCAAGTAGCATGGTATTCTTTCAAGAGTCAAGAGTCAAGAGAGTTTTATCGTCATGTGTCCCAGACAGGACAATTGAATTGATACTTGCTGGAGCACAACAGAATATGTGAACATAATACAAAACGGAAGATAAAAGTTCAGTGTGTCTATCGACCACATATACACAATAAATAGACAGATGTAGTGCAATAATAATAAGACTTATTTTTCAGAGTGTATTTGATGCCGTGTTTAATAGCCTGATGGCTGTGGGTAAAAAAGCTGTTCCTGAACCTGGATGTTACAGATTTCAGGCTCCTGTACCTTCTGGCAAAGGTGAGATGAGTGTGTGGCCAGGATGGTGTGGGTCTTTGATGATGTTGGCAGCCTTTTTGTGGCTGTGACTGCGATAGATCCCTTCGATGGTGGGGAGGTCAGAGCCGGTGATGGACTGGGCAGTGGTCACAACTTTCTGCAGTCTTTTCCGCTCCTGTTGTTCTGTGTAATTACGTATAAATTGTTTTTGTGCATTGTCTGAGTGTATATACCTGTGTGACGTAAAGTGCTGGAGTATCTCAGTGGGTGAGCTAGCATCCCTGAAGATCATAGATAAGTGACATTTCAGGTCGGAAGCATTCTTCTGACTGATGTTTTGGGTTGGGACCTTTCTTCAGATTCGGGAGGAGAACTTCTTCAAAATAGGTATATTTTGAGGTGATTTTGTAGTGGAACAGTAAAATGTAGAAATGAGCAACTGTAGATGCTGGTTTACAAAGCAAAAGACATTACGTTGCTTATCCATGTTCTTCAAAGATGCTGCCTGACCCACTGTGTTACTCCAGTACTTTGTGTCTTTTTGTGTAAACCAGCACCTGCAGTCCCTTGTTTATACACTATGTCCCTGTGTTACTGTGATTGTCATTGTAACTGTGCCTCACCCGTACCTATGCATATGACAATAAGCGTGACTAGACTTGACACTGATACCTTGCTTTGCGCTGCCCACAGAACATTGAGTCATTGTAGAGCTCTTGATCCTACAGTCCAAACATGCACTTCTCTGGAATTTAAAATATCTGCTTGGGCTGCATGTTGCCATGCCAGTGATCTACCATGGCCAAGTCAGTGAGTGTGGGTCATTGGCGGAGACTGGCTGTGGTCGTCCATGCATTTTCACCAACATCAACAATGGTTTCATCTCCCCCGCTCTTTGGGTGAATGGCTGACCGAACTTAGAGATTTCTCTGCAGTTAGACCCAAAAGCCGGAGTAAATCAGTGGGTCAGACAGCTTCTTCGGAGAAAAAGAATAGGGGACTCTCAGTCTGAAGAAGGGGCTTGACCCGGAACATCAACTATTCCTTTTCTCCAGAGATACTCTCTGACTCTCTGAGTTACTCCAACTTTTTGTGCCTATCTTTATTTTAAATCAGCATCTGCAGTTCCTTCCTACAGATTTCTCTATGGTAACAGATTCAGCAGCTGTTGCATTTGTTATCACAGAGGAATCTCCAGGCTGGCGAGGGCTGTGCTATGTAATATCAACACTTGGAACTGGTTCTGCCAGCCCCCGGTAATGGCCCACACCATCTGTGCCAGCAAGGCTGCAGATCACCAAGTCCAACAACGTCAGGCTGTGTGGTGCACTGCTCACTCTGACCTGCCAATGAACACCCTCCCCTGGGCAGCCTCTTCGACCCGAGCCACCGGGAGTTTCAAGCCTGAGGTAAGTTCATAAGTTCCAAAGATATAGGAGCCATTCGGCCCATCAAGTCTGCTCCACTATCCACAGCTGATCTATCTCTCCCTCTCAACCCATTCTCCTGCCTTCTCCCCATAACACCCTTACTAATTAAGAATTTGTCAATCCCTGTCTTAGAAATATCCATTGACGGCCTCCATTACCTTCTGTAATGAATTCCACGGATTCACCGCCTTCGGACTAAAGACATTCCTCCTCACCTCCTTTCTAAAGGTACTGAAGCTTTGCCCTCTGGTCAGAGGGGCCGATTTCCAGTACTTTTATGACCATGAGCTATAATGACTATAGGACTGATTTCACCAGTGATCTTGTTCCTGAAAATGTATCAAGATGTATCGATACACAAAAAGGCTGGAGAAACTCAGCGGGTGATTCTCAAGTTGCGATACACATTGATTCTCAAGTTGCAAATGTTGATTTTGAACCGTGACTGAGAACACTGAGGAATAACAAATCTCCAGCCAACAATGGGTCTACTAGGGCACCACCTTGCTTGAGGTTATTTGTAGCCGGCCTTGATCCGTCCTGGTCTTTTATCATCCCCCCACTCCCAGTCTGAAGAAGGGTTCCGATCCAAAACTTCACCCATCCTTTTTCTCCAGAAATGCTGCCTGATCCGTTGAGTTACTCAAGCACTTTGTACATTTGGTATAAACTAGCATCTGCCGTTCTTTGCTTCTGTATGCTCCGCAACACTCCCATCAAACATCAACAATCCCTTGCCTATTGGTCTAAATGTCTCAAACATAGTAATTGTACCCAATTCTATCACCTCCTCTGGCAGCATGTTCCAAATATCCACCGTTGTAAAAAATAAACGTATCTTTCATATCTCATTTAATCTCTCACTTTAAACCTGTGCCCTCTTATTTTTGATACCCTTACCACTGGAAAAATAATAATTTTGACTCTCTATCTTACCTATACCTTTGATAATAATATATACCTCAACCAGGTCATTCCTCATCCTCCTTTGCTCCAGGGAAATTAAACCCAGGATACACACAGCACCCCAAATAGCTGCAGTAAAATCCTCCAATTCAGGCAACAATGTGGTGAATCTCCTCTGTACTCTCTGCAGCACAGTCATATCCTTCCTATAATGTGGTGACCAGAACTGCACACAACATCCCAGCTATCATTCTCTCTCACAGCTGTTCCTTTTTATTCATGACTGAACTTGCTAGTTCTAAAGTGGAGCATGTTCAGTCAACCTATTTCATGTAGTCTTCAACATCAGAGTCCTGTTCAGGCAGAAAAATTACATGAGGACAAAAAAAAAATAGGTGCAGAAATAGGCCACTCGGCCCATGAAGTCTGCACTGTCATTCAATATGATCATGTTTGCTCTAAGCTGTACTCATCTCCACTGCTGTGCCAGTACCCCAATGCACTCGATAGGGGCGTGAGATTGCAACCTTCACGTGGTCCGCCCTGTTTCGACGAATGCAGTCAACCCAGCGTGCACAATCAAATAAGATCAAATAGAACAAGTTGTCCTACAATTTTAGGCTGTGCACGCCATGTGCAAGAAGAAGAAGAAAGCATTCGATCTTTTAAATATTTATTTATCTCCAGCTTAAGTATGTCTAATGATCTGGCCTCCACAACCCACCAAGGCAGTGAATTCCTGACTCACTTGGCAGGTAAATGCTGTTTGCAGCACCCAGCAAAGGCCTTCTTCTTTAATTGTTATTATTTATTTATTTCAAAATATACTTTATTCGAGAAATAATTATATACAATACCAAATCCATACAAGACTCCATCCGTCGTTCTCGGAGGCAATTCATACATTCAATACAGTTTCCCCAAATCACAATTTTACCCCACATCCTTGCCACTAATGTGGCCCACTGATGTGGAATCCCTTCCCTTATTTTGAGGGGTGTCTCCCCCACACCCTGCCCCCAATGTCCAGCAGCGGAAGGACCCTAGACTGTGGTCCTCCCCCACCGAGCCTTGGCGTTGGCTGCACCGAGCTTCAGTGCGTCCTTCAGTACTACTGCAGTCTGCAGCGGGCCTGTGGGTAACATTCCCCGACGGACATCTCGCTCCGCTGGGTGGTGAACAACGCTCGGGCAGACCAAATAGCGTCTTTCACCGAGTTGATGACCTTCCAGCAGCACTCAATGTCAGTCTCTGAATCACAGTCCTCTCTGACGGAGCTGTTTGGAATAAACCGTGACACGGTTCCCGGCAGACCTCTCCACACTATCCTTGCGAATCTACACTCTACCAAGAGGTGGGAAACTGTCTCCTCTCCATAGCAGCTGTCTCAAGGGCAGCATGCGCTGGTAGTAAGGTTTTGACAGTGCAGGAAGGATCTGACTGGGAGGGCTCCCTTCACCGCCAGCCAAGCCAGGTCTTGATACTTAGGTGAGTTCTGGCGATGAGGCATTTCATCAGACAAGCTGGGCAGTCTGCTCTGGGAACCATGCCACAGGATCCATGGAGTCATTTCCCTGCAGCCCTGAGGACGTTCCATGCTGACCACTGCCCGATGGACTTTCGGTCAAAGGTGGTGGTCTGGAAGAACCTTTCCACGAACAACAGATGATGCGGCAATGTCCAGCTGACTGGCACATTGTCTGGCATCTGCGCCAGGCCCATCCTTTGCAACACCGGGGACAGGTAGAACCTCAGCAGGTAGTGACACATGGTGCTCACGTGCCTTGGCTCTACGCTCCGTCTGATGCAGCCACACGTGAAGGTGGCCATCAGGGTGAGGGCGATGTTGGGCACGTTTTCACCCCCGTTGTCTGCCGACTTGTGCATTGTGGCCCGTCGCACCCAGTCCATCCTCGACCCCCAGATGAACTGGAAGACGGCCCGGGTGATCCCTGTGGTGTAGGAGGAAGGGACAGGCCACACCTGCGCCAAGTACAGCAGCCCCAAGAGCACCTCACACCTGATGACCAATTTTCTTCCCCATTATAGAGAGGGAGCGTTGCTCCCACAGCTCCAGTTTCTTCCCCACCTTGGCTATCTGCTCCAGCTAATTCTTGTCACATGCCTCAGCCTCCCCGAACCAGATCCCCAGCACCTTCAAGAAGTCAGGCTTGTGGATGGAAGATTGGTCGGGCCAGTTGCCAAAGAGCACGGCCTCATTCTTCCTTGCGGTTCACCCTGGCTCCCGTGGCCAACTCAAACTGGTCGCAGATGGTAATCAATCTGCGGACCGACCCTGGATCTGAGCAGAAGATGGCAACATCGTCCATGTACAGGGAGGTTTTGACCTGAGATGCCCCCACTGCCTGGCAATGTCTCTCCTCTTATGCTCACGTCTTTCCTGATGGACTCGGCAAAAGGTTCAATACAACAGATGAACAAGACAGGGGAGAAAGGGCAACCCTGCCTGACTCCAGACCTGGCGGGGAAGCTGTCTGATTCCCACCCATTGATTTGGACTGCACTGCAGATATCGGTGTAGAGCAGTTGGATCCAATTTCTGATTCCCTGCACGTAGGCAATGATATCTCTCAGCAGCACTAGGCTTTCTGAGGTTTTCTGCCAGGTACAGCACAGGTTTGGTCCGGGTGGATCACCCGTCCCAGGGCAGACTTGACCCGGATGGCGATGACCTTAGACAGGATCTTGTAATCAACATTCAACAATGTTATGAGTCTCCAAATCCTTATATCCTTCATCTTACCCTTCTGCTTGTAGATTAGGGTGATGCTGCCCTTCCTCATGGAGTCTGACATGCTGCAGGCTAGAAGCATGTCGTTGTAGACCCATTGTTGGCTAGAGATTTGTTATTCCTCAGAGTACTCAGTCAAGGTTAAAAATCAACATTTGCAACCTGAGAATCAGTGTGTCCCACGTCAACAATGGATTCATCTCCCCCGCTGTTTGGGTGAATGGCTGACCGAGCTCAGAGATTCCTCTGCAGTTTGACCCAAAAGCTGGAGTAAATCAGCGGGTCAGACAGCATCTCTGGAGAAAAGGAATCAGGGACTCTCAGTCTGAAGAAGGGGCTCGACCCGAAACGTCACCTATTCCTTTTCTCCAGAGATGCTGTCTGACTCGCTGAGTTACTCCAACTTTTTGTGCCTATCTTCATTTTAAACCAGCATCTGCAGTTCCTTCCCACAGATTTCTCTATGGTAACAGATTCAGCAGCTGTTGCATTTGTTATCACAGAGGAATCTCCAGGCTGGCGAGTGTTTTGCTGTGTAATATCAACACTTGGAACTGGTTCTGCCAGCCCCCGGTAATGGCCCACACCCTCTGTGCCAGCAAGGCTGCAGATCACCGACTCCTACGTCAGGCTGTGTGGTGCACTGATCACTCTGACCTGCCTTCTTACTGAGCCGCAGGGAGTTTCAAGCCTGAGGTAAGTTCATAAGTTCCAAAGTTATAGGAGCAGGAATAGGCCATTCAGGCCATCGTCTTCTCCGCTATCAATCATGGCTGATCTATCTCTCCCTTTCAACCCATTCTCCTGCCTTTTCCCCAAAGAGCGATTACTAATTAACAATTTGTCAATACTTGGCATAAAAATATCCATTGACTTTGCCACCACAGCCTTCTGTAATGAATTCCACAGATTCACCACCCTCTGACTAAAGGAATTCCTCCTCATCTCCTTTCTAAAGGTACTGAGGCTATGCCCTCTGGCCAGAGGGACTGATTTCCAGTACTTTTATGATCAGTACTATAATGACCCCATTTAGGATTGATTTCACCTGTGGTCTTATTCCTGAAAATGTATCAAGATTGTTAAATGAGTTATCGATACACATCACCCAGCAAAGTCCAGCCCAATCATTCAAACACAGGGGAGGGATTGAATATATCCAAGTTGGCTGATTCATTTCAAAGTCAAATTCATTTCATTGCACCTTTGGGTGCATGTGACGAATAAATTTGACTTTGACTTTGATTTTATACAGCAAGAGGGAAAATACTGAGAGGGGATCAAACGTGGCTGAGCTAGGCACCATAACAACATTGAAAAGACCTTTGGAAATATCTGGATTGTAAAGTTGTAGAGGGATGTGGGCCAAAAGCAGACTGGTGGGACTAGTGTCGATGGGGCATCTTTGTCAGCATGGGCAATGTCGGTTGAGCTGAAGCCTGAAGTTTCCATGTTATTGTAACTCTATGGCTCTATGACTATCTGCTAAGTAAACTGTTCCCAAGTGGAGAAATATGAGGTCATTAACAGAATAGAAACTCAATGCTTTCTGAATTGTGAGAAACTGCTAAATGATATTGAAGGATTTGTGATTGTTGTACATGGAACATGGAACGTCAACATACAGACACAGACAGCAATTGGTAACTCTAATTTGCTTTCTTGTATCATGCTCCAGGAATGTGAGGATTGTACAGAGACAAGGTTTTGAGCATAGCCTTTGAGGATCATTGGTTGCCACTTCAGGAGGACAGCACCGACTTAGCCCCCTCTTCTGAGATGGACATCTACACCTCCCGCTGCCTTAGTTGTGCATGTGCATCAAATCCAGGACAAACAGACTCAGGAATAGGTTGCTTTCCGAGAATTATATCTACTAAATTCATAGTCTATACTTTGATTTCTGCTGCACATTTGGCTCTATGCCTGTGGAAGGACATGCTTATCCCGGGGAGATGTTGCTGTGAAAGTTCACTGTGTTTAGTTTAGTTTAGAGATACAGTGCGGACACAGGCTGTTTGGCCCACCGAGTATGTGCCGACCAGCGATCACCACGCATTAACGTTATCCTACACTAGGTCCAATTTTTACATTTATACCAAGCCAATTAACCTACAAACCTGTACGTCTGTGGTGTGTGGGAGGAAACCGAAGATGCCGGGGAAAACCGTCGCAGGGGAGAACGTAGAAAGTCTGTACAAACAGCACCCATAGCCAGGATCGAACCCAGGTCTCTGGCTCTGTAAGTACTGTAAGGCAGCAATACTAACGCTGTGCTACCATGCCTCCCATTGATAAATCGGAAAAGAGATTTGTCCTGTGAAGATGAATTAGATAAGATGGATTTAAGAAGGCAGATCAATGCTGTATAAAGTTTAGAAAAATGTGAGGAAGTGTCATTGAGAGACAAGATTCGCTGAGGAAGCTTCGCAGAGCAAATACTGACGGATTTTTTTCTCTTTGCAGAAAACTCCAGAACTTGGGGCATACTCTCAGAATAATGGCTCCAATTATCAATAAATGAGATGAAGGAGAAATTCCCTATCCTATGATATAATATTTTGGGCTTCTGTACTTTGGGGGACAGTCCATTAAATAGATTTATTCCTGAAATTGATGGTTTTGAACTGAGAAGATTTTACAGTTTTATTTATTACTTTCTTATTTTTCTCCCAAAGCAGAATGAGCATGTTATATTCTCTCTTGCCGGAAACTACGAGGAAGAGATCAGATACCTTTATAGGTGGCACAGTGGCACAGTGGTAGAGTTGCTGCCTTACAGAGCCTGGGACCTGGGTTCGATCCTGACTACGAGTGCTGTCTTTACTGAGTTTGTATGCTCTCCCTGTGACCACGTGGGTTTGCTCCAGGTGCTCCAGTTTTCTCCCACATTCCAAAGATGTGCAGGTTTGTAGGTTAATTGGCTTCTGTAAATTGAACCTGGGATATAACTAGTGTATGGGGTGATCGCCGGTCGTCATGGACTGGTTGGCCAAAGGGCCTGTTTCCATGCTACATCTCTAAAACTAAAACCTATTAAACTAGATCATAGAATTGATCAAGCAGAGCTCTGAGCATTCACCCGAATGATTCATTTCCTATGGTCATTGCCTCTCCAGACACTGAGAGAGTGTGAACCCATTTCAAGAGGAAAGATTACACTGGAAAACTTAAAAGGAACCCAGCATATTATTTTCTTTTTCTTTTTTTTTTTTCTGCTCTGAAGCAACCAATACAATTTGAATAATTTACCAATAAAGTATAAAATATTCCAAGTTCCCCCATGTCTACTGAAAATGAGTGTACCTATTTGGTAAAGAAATGCATGCTGATGTTCATACAATTAATATAAAACTAGACACAAGCTCTATATTCAGAATGAGCCTTACAGTTACACTCCAACTACCATGTGGTGACTGGACACTAGACACATTAACATGTTCAACCTTAACGCCTCTTGTGTGCTTCAGGTATACTCCACACTCTGCATAAATCTATCAAAACGTAAGTCCCTTTGTTCATCACTATATTTGATGCAGTCTTCTGAGATTATTAACAAACTATAACTCATACAATATTTGTTATATCCCATGTGTGCTACATGTAACCTGCAATGTCTAATTTTAAAGTTACACATTAAAGATGAATAATATCTTGACTGAACTGCAACCAACTCAGGGTGAGGCTTCTTCTCTTGGTCTGCAACTAATAAAAACAAATCCTTTTGATTCAGTCAACCAATGTCACAACCTTCGCAAGATCATTTGTAATCAACAGGCCTGGCGTTAATTAGTTGCTACATTTCCTCTGCTGACATCCGTCCTCACAAAGCCTACTACCTTGCCCTCAATACTTGCTGAGGTTAATAGCTTTACTGATAAAATAGATAATGCCTCCAAACATTATCTGTTTTAGCAGAGGCCATAGATCAACTGTTATAGACATTACTACAACAATCACAAGACTGATACTATCTTGTGATGTTGTTATGTGGAAGTGAACGTTCCATTTGGTTATTTATTTGTTATTATTTTAACTGCCAAAGCCAGCTAGCTCTATGACAGAAACCAGGTCTAACTTGTTCAGTGGAAGAAAGAAGCAATATGTTTTATACCAGCCAAGTCAAAAGTCCCAAATGTCATAAAAGTATTCTCTAAAAATATTCTGTACAGTTCCATTCCCCCTCTGGTATTTATCAACTGTGTTCTGTCTTTTACTGTTTCAAGTACCAAAACTCATTGGTATACAGTATTTCAGTTCAGTTTAATGTTGTTTTATCGCAGTCTATCTGCACTGCTAAGCACAGCACCATATTCCCACAGCTTTAGCAAGTAAGCATTATTTTTGACTTAACAGACTCTCATGCTATAAATACTGTATGTGATGTTTCAATGACAAGAACATGTTTTTCAGAGCGTCACTTTCAACCATTACTGATCGTTGGAATGTATTACCCCACCTTTGTCGTCCACTGCATCCATCCACAATCCATTTTTCTTTTACTCATAACTTGTTTTGTTTTAAAAAGTACTTATATTTTGTGTAATTTAATTACACTAACATCAGTTTATGGGATTTCTCCCAGTAGTGATGGGTCCGGAAGTTATGTCTCTCCTGCGCTATGCTAACCATTTCATGACATTTGTTGTCAAGTAACCATGCATGTCTGCGACCATCTGTAGAGTGAATGGACATATGACATTTTGTGTTATACCCTTCTTCAGAATCTGGAGACAGGTCCCAACCCAAAACATCAGCTGTTCATTCCCTTCACAGAAGCTGCCTGACGGGCTGAGTTCCTCAAATGTTTTGCTTAATGGGCCTGTCCCATTTAGGCGACTTTTTAAGCGACTGCAGGAGATTATGCAATCGCCACATGGTCGCGGATAGTTGCCGGGGAGTCGCCTTCATGGTCGCGAGGAGTTCCCGCATTCTGGGAACTAGTCGCGGCCTCATTATGGCTGCGGCAAATTTTTCAACATGTTGAAAAATTAGTGGCAACTAGAATGAAGCCGCCATGGAAAGTAGCAAGAATTCTCGTGCTGTTGGTAGGTCGCCTGGAGGTCCTAGTGGGTTGCCAGGAGGTCAAAGGTTGTCGTAGGTTTTAGCTGGTGCTGACCGGTGGATTTCATTGGCTCATTGGGAGAAAAAAGGTAAGCAGTAGTTTTCAAAACCAAGGATAACCGGCCGGTAATGTTAAATGTCCGCCGAGCTTCCCAGCTGTGTATCTCTGGCGTATTAAAAGTTGTCTCCACTCCTTCTCCCCCCCTCTCCCCTTCTCTTTTAAAGGGCTTACCATACACTGTGCTTTAGCCGTCTTAATTATAGCGCTAACCTTCCTGTTCATCGTGGTGTGGGTCTGTATCACCTTGTCTTTGCACCGTGTGAATTTTTTGGACAGCGCTCCCCCCGCTTGCCCTGTCCCTCGCCTACATAATGGTCTGGTGAAGGAAATTATATATTTTTGTGTGTGTGTTCCACTCTGACAGTCGCCGTTCCTGATGCCGGTTTTACAGGCGACTGCCGGCAACTTGACAGTCGCCAGCAGTCTGCTGAAAAATCGCCTAAGTGGGACAGGCCCATAAGATTCCAAGTATCTGCAGTTCCTAGTGAGTGTGAGACCGGTTTAGTTCTTCAGTACAAAGTTACCATGCATTTACAGAGTACATTGTCCCATTGCAATGAAACAACGTGTGTACACTTATTGGCATATCCCAATATTGTGCCACATCTCTCATCCAGTGCAAACCACCCTTTGAAGGTCATCTGAAATCAAAAGGTCGCAAAAAGTCTGAATTCTAGGTTTACTACACAATTCCTCAGGCAGCGGTGAAGTTGTTAAACACAGTTTTCTTAAAATGGTCCTAGGCAAGGAGAAAATCAACTACAAGAAAGAGAATAATTAATCACATCAAATGACACATTTCCTGACCTTAAATTTAAAATCAAACTAATATTTGAGTCCATTATTATTTAAGTAGTTAAAAATTAAAAAAAATATCTATGTGTGGCATCTTTGTGCAATGTTCTCACTCCTAAAGGGCCTGTCCCACTTAGGTGATTTTTTGGGCGACTGCCACAGGCGACTGCCACAAAATTTTACATGTTGAAAATTTTTCAATTGACAGTGGCGACAATTTTTGCTGTCGTAGGTTGACGTAGGTGTTGTTGTAGGTTGTAGGTTGGCTCCAGGTGTCGTAGGTGAATTCCATTAAAACTAGTCCCTGGCAGTCGCCTAAAGAGTCGCCAAAGTGGGACAGATTCAAATCAGATTTGTTTATTGTTATATACATCAGGGTGCAATTATTATTATTTTTTTTTAACATGAAGCTCACAGTGACGTTTTGGGTCGAGACCCAAAGTCGGGTCTGAAGAAGGGGCTTGAACTGTAACGTCACCTGTTCCGGCTGACCCAATGAGTTACACCAGCTTTTTGTGTCTATCTTCGGTTTAAACCAGCAGCTGCAGTTCCTTCCTACAGTTACAGCAAGGATCTTCTTCTTCTTGTGTAAATAGCACAATAATAGAATAACCAAATGAGGCGAGAGTACGTGACAGCACTTCTGGGAAGCGTGTGTGTGCATGTGTGTGCGTGTGTGTGTGAAAAAGTGGTGATTGTTTCAGGAGTTTCGTAGTGATGGGGAAGAAGCTGTTCTTAGCTTAGAACAGTATAGCACAAGAACAGGCTCTTCAGCCCACACTCTCTGTGCCGAACATGTTGCCAAGACCATCACTTATCAACCTGCTCATAACACATATCCCTCCATCCCCTGCCTATCCATATGCCTTGCAGATGTTTTTTTAACAGTTACTAACGTATCTGCTTCAACAACCACACCTGCCAGTGCATTCCGTGCACTTACCACTCTCGGTGTAAAAGACTTGCACATCTCCTTTAAAGTTTTGAGGCTCACACATTAAAGCTGTGCCCCCTGGCATTCGAGTTTTCTATTTTGGGAAAATGATTCTGACTGCCTGTTATAATGTTATGCATTTCTATCAGGTCACACTGCAACCTCTGGTATTTCAAAGAAAACAATCCAAGTATGCCCAACTTCTCCCTGTAGCACATACCCCCTAATCCAGGCATCATTTTGGTAAATCGCTTCTGCACCCTTTCCAAAGGCTCCACATTCTTCCAGTAATGGAGCATCATGAACTGCACACCATGATCCAAATGCAGCCTAATTAAAGTCCTATAAAGCCGCATCATGATATCAATTAGACTGTCATGACTTCATAAAGCAGGATCACAAATTAAGTCTGGATATCCAGGTTTTCAAGCTCCTGTACCTTCTACCAGAAGGTGGAAGAGAGAAAGCAGGCATTCTTGACCATACTTTCAGCCTTCCTAATGCAACAAACCCATGAAGATGGAGTGGATGGATACATTTGACAAATCTGTGATGGACTGGACTGCATTCACCGCACTGCAGTTGAGTAAGAACAGATCAGTTGCGACACAAGGCTGAAATTCATCTCGTCAGTATATTTTCTATTGTATATCTGTAGAAGTTTTCAACATTTTCAAACCTTCTCAGATGCCTAAGAAAGTATACATGCTGCTGTGCAGTCTTTCCAGGTGCGGCAGAGGTTCACCTACACCTCCTCCAACCTCATTTATTGCATCCGCTGCTCTAGGGTGTCAGCTGCTCTACATCGGTGAGACCAAGTGTAGGCTTGGTGATCGCTTCGCCCAACACCTCCGCTCGGTTCGCAATAACCAACCTGATCTCCCGGTGGCTCAGCATTTCAACTGCCCCTCCCATTCCAAATCCAACCATTCTGTCCTGGGTCTCCTCCATGGCCAGAGTGAGGACCACCGTAAATTGGAGGAGCAGCACCTCATATTTGGCTTGGGCAGTTTACGCCCCAGCGGTATGAACATTAACTTCTCTAATTTCAGGTAGTCCCTGCTTTCACCTCCCCTTCTCAGCTCTCCCTCAGCCCACCGGCTCCACCTCTTCCTTTCTTCTTCCTGCAACCCCCCACTCTCACATCAGTCTGAAGAAGGGACTCGACATAAAACGTTGCCTATTTCCTCCGCTCCATAGATGCTGCCTCACCCGCTGAATTTCTCCAGCATTTTTGTCTACCTAGCATTTGTTTAAAAGTGTCTAATGTGGCTCAGTTTAAAACCCCAGGGGTTAAATTTACAATTAAATGTTTAAATAAAGGAACAAACAGTGGAAAAGATTAACTTCTCTGCAAATTTATTCTCTGGCAGCATTTCAATTTATGAAGCGTGAGTATAATTATGAAAAGAACATTCTTTTATACTCTCTTTTGATTTTTGGAACTCTTACAAAGTCTATGTTAAGGATCCACTATCAAATAGAATGTCAGAAACCACAATATCTTTGTCAGCTGAAGGAAAGAACACACGCTCACTACGGATGATTGTTGTAAATGATTTCATCAAATGCACATTCAAATTATTGACTAATTGAACATTTTGAAGTGTATATGGAGGTCTCGTTTCCAGAATTAGAGATTCTCACTTAACACACAGCATTGACCTACATTGCATGAGGCCCAGATGATAAATCATCCAACATTGATTCAGGTCAATGAAAGAAAAGAAGGTGGACGCAGGGAGCAAACTTGCTGTTCTCTCTCCAGGTGCCTTTAGATTTTTCCAGTAATTGAAAAAAATAAAACAACAACTGAGTATAATTATGATAAATCCAACTAAAGTTACATCTCCTAAGATGCTGCCTGACCCGCTGAGTTAAGGACCTGTCCCACTTTCCCGAGTTACTCATGAATTCTCCCGGGTTTTCCCCTTGATTCAAACTCGGAGAATGTCCGTAGCGAGCCCGTAGATATATCGTAGCAGCTTGTTATGCCAGCCGTAGGTACTCGGGGCATCAGGTAAGTCGGGGAATTTTTTTCAGAATGACAAAAAAGTCCATGAGTAAAAAGAGAGTTGGGAGGAGGAGTTTGTAGATCACAAAAATCTTGATTTTTTTTTTTTTTTTTAAGGTCCTCTCAACTCGGGAAAGTGGGATAGGCCCTTTACTCTAGCACTTTGTGCCATTTTGTGTAAACCAGCAACTGCTGTTCCTTGTTTCAATACATCTTAAATGTTGTTGAGCCTCTTGCAACATTTTCAATCTCAATTTTCAATCTCACAGAGAGATTTTTAAACCAGTTCAGAAACACAATGTAACTTGCTCTCAAAGATTAAGCAGCCAAGAGTGCTTGGAACACAATCATACCGTCTTCAGGGAGTTATTTAATTATGGAATAGAGATCTCTCCTCTGGTAGTCTTGGATCCCAGCCTTCTTTTCATCTCATTTATGTCTCAATCTCTCCATCTCTACCTGCACTACATACAATCCATACTTTGAAATGCTGACAAAGTGGATAAACCCAGAGAGATAGGTCATCTTGGCCACTGATGGTTCCTTTTTTTCAATTTTAAAGGTGAGTAGACTAAGTGGGACCCATCACACGGGAGGCCCATCCCCCAACACAACCTATTCCCCATCACAATATTCCACCACTCACCAATAGTCCCTAACTGTGCAGGCGTGGCCCATGTCCCCATATCCCCCAGTAATCACTCTCCTTCCTCTTCATGCATGGGAGGGTGGGGAGGGAAGGGAGGTGTGTGGCAAGGGGGGTGTGAGGTGCGAGTGGAGGTGGGGATGCGTGTGGGCAGGGGTGTGGAGGTGGGGGGAGGGGAGTGTGGAGGCTGGGGGGGGGGGGATTTGGTGAGGGGGGGGGGGGGGGTGGGGGGTGTGGAGGCGGCGGAGGAGAGGTGTGTGGAGGCGGGGGAGGGGGTTGTGGGCCAGAGGGGTGTAGGGAGAGAGCTCGGAGAAAAGACGTGTGTTGTGGGGGGAGTATCACGGGGGAGGGGGGCAGGATCCAACGAGGAGGACCAGAGGGGAAAGGGCTGGAGGACTCACAGCGGGCGATGTGGACTCACAGCGGGCGATGTGGACTCACAGCGGGCGATGTGGACTCCCAGCGGGCGATGTGGACTCACAGCGGGCGATGTGGACTCCCAGCGGGCGATGTGGACTCACAGCGGGCGATGTGGACTCCCAGCGGGCGATGTGGACTCACAGCGGGCGATGTGGACTCACAGCGGGCGATGTGGACTCACAGCGGGCGATGTGGACTCACAGCGGGCGATGGTTGCTGGACGTTATCCTCCGCCGGGATTAGAGTCCCCGTTTTCCTTTTGGCGACATCTCAGTCTCCGACTCCGCGACGGGCCAGGTTGGGCTGCCTCCGGTGCCTCCGGAAATTGTGTGTGGTTAGAGACTTCCGCCAGCCATGCAGATCCTCCCTCAGCTCCGGTAAAGACACGATGGCGCAGGAAGGGGTGGACCATCCCGCGGAGAGTGACAGGAGAAAAATACTGTGACCCTCCGACCAATACCCACTATAAGATCAGATAAGAAAGAAGGTTCCGAAACGTTGCCCGTTTCCTTCGCTCAATAGATGCTGCCGCACCCGCTGAGTTTCTCCAGCAATTCTGTCTACCCTCGATTCTCTAGGATCTGCAGTTCCTTCTTGAACATAATTAAATTTCCCTTTGATTCAATGACCAAATGCCATATTCCTTCAAAGATCACTTGTACTTCATGGGCGGCACGTTGGTGAAGCGATAGAGTTGCTGCTTTTCAGTGTTTGCAGCACCAGAGACCCAGGTTCGATCCTAACCATGGGTGCTGTCTGTATGGAGTTTTTTACATTCCGAAATTTGTCTTCACAAACCTATCACCTCTCCCTGAATCCCTGTACACTTCATTTGCTTTGTAAATAAGCTGATGACCCCTTTCGCCGTCACATGTCATGTGGCTGTTCTATGGCTTATTCACCCAGAGCCAACAAACCATTTGCTATGGAATTTGTAGTGGCTGTTTGTTTGCAATTACTCATACTGTCAAGCTTGTGATCTCATTTACAGAAATTATATTACTTTTTTATTACCAGCTGTTTCAATGCCCCAAGTGCCAGAAAAATATTCTCTAAAACTATTCCAAACCCTTGCAGCATCTGAACTATTCTAGATATATTTTGGCCAGACAATGTCAATCGGTACTCGGGAGGCGCTGTTCTGGCAGCAGCCATGTCAGCAGTGCGTCAGTTTTTTCAACTTTTTTTTATTTTTTAGTATGTTTTAAAATGTGTATTTAATGTTTTTTTGTGTGTTTTGTGTGGGGGGTGGTGTGGGGGGTAAGGGGGAAACCGCTTCGGTCACCTCCTCCATGGAGAGGCGACTTTTTCCAGGTCGCCTCCCCCGTGGCCTAACATCAAGGATCGGCGCGGCCTTTCCCGGAGACGTGCTCGGGGTTTCAGTGGCGGGCGCAGCGTCGACTCTCGGCATGGAGCGGGTGAACCCTCGCTGGAGGGGAGCACTCCGTTTCGCTGGCCCGCGGCAGACGGCAGCCTGAAGTCGCAGCCTGAAGCCGCGGTCTGCAGAGCTCCAGCTGGTGCGGCGTCTACAGCCTGGGATCCCTCGTGGGGGACCCGGGGGAAGAAGAAGCCATCACTGCGGGCCCGTGGCCAACTTCTACCGCGGGGCCGGCATGGACTTACCAACACCCCTGGAGGGGAGCTTCGACCGCCGGCCCTGCAGTCTGCGGTGCTTCTGGCTGCGGCGGGGACTTTAAATCTTGACCGCCGGCCTGCGGCCTACAACAATCTAAAGCCGCGGTCTCCGGTGAGGAAGAGACGATCCTGGACTGACTCTGGACTCTGGTCCTGTCCACGGGGGGGAAATGGAGGAGGACTGGCCAAATTTTTGTGCCTTCCACCACAGTGATGAATGCTGTGGTGGATGTTTGTGTTACATTTTGTGTGTTCTTTATTATTGTATCGCTGCTGACAACCCAATCCTTGCCAGGTCACTGCTCGTGCGGTCGACCGGTAGGTGCAGAGAGTAGCTTTGAATGTTTGTCTCTTCGTTGATTGTGTCTCTTTCTTTTTTTTTTATATATAAAAAGCTACTGCAATGCGCCCTTTTAAATTGCCCCTCGGGGATGAATAAAGTGCTTGATTGATTGATTGATTATACATTGTCTTTGAATGTGCTAAGTCCATCAGCATTCATCCAAGCATTACTAAGCCTAAATATTTGTTTGGGATTGGCTACAATCATAAGATGAATGGTGGCCATATTCCCAAGTACATTAATTATGGTGAACTGAACATAGTGTCACTCTATTACTGCACAACTTCACTACAAATGTAAGAGAAATACAAACAATGCTGCCATCAACACAGAACAAATGGGAAATATCATAGTCATAGAGTGATACAGTGTGGAAACAGGCCCTTCGGCCCAACTTGCCCACACCGGCCATCATGTCCCAGCTACACTAGTCCCACCTCCCAGTGTAAATAGCTCGTTCTAAGCTCCCCCCAGTCTAGTTTTAGTCAATAAAATACTGAATCAAGCACTTGAGCAACTGAACTTTATTTTGAATAACACAACAGCTCCCCTCTACTATACCTAACCACCACGGGTTTGATCCTTGTTTCTGCTTGGCCAAGCCTTTCTAGCCTTGTGCAAGCAGACACACTCCAAAAGGTCACGCAATCCCAATCGTTCTTCCAGAAGATTGACATCGGACCTCGTGAGAGCTACCTTTTATGGGTCCCAGAACCTTGACAGGCCGAACCACATAGGGGTGGTCTCTATACCAGTTGTTCTTAACCTTTATGGTCCCACGACCCCATTAGACAGTCTTGGTCAGTATTGTAACCCCCAAAACAAAAATTGAAAAAAAACAGCCCGATTTATTAAAACATGTCTGCCAATGCTTAGTCAATATAATGGCTGAAATTGATTTAAAGCCATCAGGCAATCAGAACGACGATGAATGCTCGACAGGCAGCACCTCATGTCAGCGTCGATCACAAGCCTATTGCGTACCTTCGTTTTCAGAGTTACCGTGGTTGGGAATCCAGCCTCATAGCGATAGGTTGAGGGGGACTGGAACAATAGGGTCAGGGCCCTCTTCATAAGAACAGGACAGTCCTTCACTTTCAGCCAAAACGTGGCGAGCTCTTCTTCCATGAAGTCACTCTTGAGCTGCGCAACTTCACGAATTCGGTAAAATTCAACCTTTGCAGTCACGTCAGTATCGCTGATGGCACCGTCTTCAACGGTAAAGGGTGAGGTGATCCACTCATCATGAGAGCGGTCGTCCAGTCCGGGGAAGACCATTCGATGGGTTCACTAATTGCCAGAAGGTGGTTTGAGATCTCCTCGTGGAAGTGGCATTCAGCATCTGGCATAGCATCCAGGAGATTCATCATCTCAGGGAAGATAGTCCTGGACTCTTCTCTGGTAAAGGTTCCTCCTGAACGCTGCCACTTTGTCACGAGTCGTGTGTAGCATTGGGAGGTTTCCTAGAAGTGACAGGTTCAAGGAATTCACCTCGGTGAAGCAGTCAGCCAAGTAAGCAACCTTCATCACGAACAGTTTATCCTGCATCTTTTCATGAAGCAGATTCTCCTTCTCAGTACACTATCTCTCCAAGAACAATGCTATTTCCTCTCGGTTGAATCAGATGATTGAGAACTTTACCATGCGAAAGCCAGCACACCTCTGTGTGGAATATCAGAACAGTGAAATTGGTGCCCATTTCTTCACACATCGCTTTGAAGATTGGGTTTGTTGCGCTCCCTCAGATGTGGTTCACAACCTTCACCACATCTGAAAGCACTTCTCGAAGGCCAGGTGGGAGAGTCTTCATCGTTAAAGCATGGCGACGTATCATGCAGTGGGTGAAGGAGACATGGGGAGTGACATCTTTCACGAAGGCTTTGAAGCCGGATCTGCAACCAACCATGGATGGTGCCCCATCTGTACACACCCCAACAAGGCGTTCCCAGCCAAGCTCATGTTGATGAGAAAGGCTTCCAGCATTCTGAACACATCTTCTCCCTGAGTGCTAATAGCCTGGCTCCGAGAACAGGAACACCTCCTTCATAGCTTCTCCATCAAGGTGACGAACGTAGACTGGCAGTTGGGAACATGAGGCAACATCTGTTGACTCATCCAGTTGCAGCGAATACACTGGACTGCACTTCACAGTGCTCACTACTTGCAGCAGAATATCATTATTCATATCTGAGATTTGACTTTTGACTGTGTCATTCGAAAGGGAAATAGAATAGAATAGTTTCTTTATTGTCATTGTAACATGAACCATGTACAACGAAATTTAAAAATGTCAGCCAGTCAGTGCACTATTCAAACATTTCTAAAAGCTAACGATACATACAAGATAAAATATTAAAAGATAAACTAAAATAAAAATCATGAAAATAGCACGCATAAACACCCAACCCTCCATCCTTCTGTCGATTTCATAGTGAACCACATTCCCTTAGTCTGTATCGCCCCTGCGTTCCTTGGCGGCTACATTTAGTGCTTTTATAGCAGTGGGGTAAAAACTGTTTTTTAGTCTGTTCGTCCTTGTCCTTGTAGATCTGTACCGTCTGCCTGACGGCAACAGTTCAAACAGGGAGTGTCCGGGGTGGGAAATGTCCTGGGAAATCTGCCTGAACTTGTTTGACTGCTGTTCCCCCAGCACCAACTTCGCTGCTTCGAGAAGGCATGGCTTGATAAGCTTTTCACCGATGCTGTGAGGTTTCTTAGTCTGTGCGATTCGATAAGCAATCCGGTGTGAAGCCTCCAACACTGCTTCATTTTGATGAACGCAGTGACCCTTGAGTGCAGCTTCTTTTCGTTTGAAATAGTTCACACCCTTCCCCCCAGGTTGCTGTGACAAGACTCCAAATGGATCTTCAGTTTGCTGAGCTTCGTACTCTCATGGCTCAAAATCTTGGCACAGATTTCAAATTGCAGCTTGACCACGGATTTTTGAATAATGCTTGTGAAGCCGAAGTTGAGAAATGCTTCACTATACGCGCGCGTCTTGGAAGACATGGTTCACAACACACAGTTTGTGTGTGTATACGCAGGGCCTCAGAGGAATTATATCAGTGGGTAAATATAAATAAAATAAAAGGATCAGAAAGCACATTTGATTTGAACATCTTTGTTTATGCTGCAATACAGATAAGGAGAATGAATTCACATCGAAACATCCTTTTATATTTCAATGCAGATCACATCATTAGAAGACACTAATCTCTTGGGTGGGACCTTGTCAAAGGCTTTTTGAAAGTCCAGATACAATAGATGGAATAAAAGATAGTCCCATGAATGCTATTTAAAGCAATCTTGAACTGTGTGGTGAGTCAATTGCGAAATTATTTTTTCAGGTTACTAGTGCAATAGGATGTTTTTGTAGCTTTCAATTTGTTGAATAATTAGTTTGGTGGTGAAGCAATTTTAGTTTTATTTACATGCGAGTGCCGAAGCAAATTGCCTCCACACACGGATGTCTCATTCGGGTCTCCTCCAGGCAATATTTCGAGATGATATAACTGAAGGATTGCTCAGTGATGCCACATGCATGGAGCTGGGAACTTAAGAGGGAGGATCACCTTGTCGGGATTGTACCATATTCAACCCCATCCAAGCAGGAGTTAGAAATAGCCATCAGAAATTAGAAGATAAAAAATGCCGGGAAATTGCAGACGGCAAGAATAATGTTGGCATGTAGGGAACTTTAACTTTCCCAATATAACTTTCCCAATATAGACTGGAACTGAAATAGTGTCAAGCGCTTAGATGCGGTTGAATTTGTCACGTGTGTTCTGGAAGGTTTCCTCAGGCAACATGTAATGTGCTCTCCAAGGGAAAAGGCAAAACCCAACCTACACTAAGGACAGAGGGCAAGGCAAATGAATGAAGTGGCAGTAGGCAGATTTTTAGACCAGCAACCTGAGGGCTAGTCCATGTCATTGTTTTAGACTGGGGCAAGGGAAACTTTGATAGCATTAGAAGGGAACATGAATGAAGCAGGTTATTTGTGGACAAAGTGACATCTGGAAAGTGTGATGATTGTATAAGTGTGACATTGAGAGTTCAAATTATGGATGGTCCTGTTAGAGCTGTGGGCTGGAGAGTTAGGAGTAAGGAAGCCAGGATGGTGAGAGAAATTGAGGTTCCGGACAGGAAAAAGGTGTGGGGCACCTCTAGGCAAGTGAGATCAATTGTATCCCGCAAAGAGTAGGGGACACTGAGAAATATACTCATCAGGAGGCCAACAATGGGACACGATAGCTCTACCATAGAGACACAAGATCAACAGCACAGTAAGAGGCCCTTCAGCCCAATGTCCATGGCACCAAGATGACCCATCTATGCTAGTCCCATCTGCCTGCATTTGGCCCATATCCCTGTAAACCTTGCCTATCCATCTTTCTGTCCAAATGGGTTTTAATTGCTGCTATAGTACCTCTCTCAACTACCTTATAGGACTGAGATGAGGAAAAACTTTTTCACCCAGAGAGTTGTAAATCTGTGGAATTCTCTGCCATGAAGGCAGTGGAGGCCAATTCACTCAATGTTTTCAAGAAAGAGTTAAATTTAGCTCTTAGGGGTAAAGGAATCAAGGGACATGCGGAAAAAGCCAGAAGGGGGGTACTGTTTTCAGATGATCAGCCATGATCATATTGAATTGCGGTGCTAGCTCGAAGGGCCGCATGGCCTACTCCCGCACCTATTTTCCTATGTTTTCTATGATTCTATGTTAGTGTACAAGGCAGTGGTGATTCCAACGCTCCTGTATGCATCAGGAACCTGAACAACATACCAACGCCACCTGAAAACACTTCAATGATGTCTTCAAAACAGTTTAAATATCAGTTGGGAAGACAGAAGAACCAACGTCAGCATGCTGAATGAAGCAAAAACATTTAGCATTGAAGCCTTCATCATCAAGAACCAACTAAGATAGGTCGGTCATGTCGTTCGGATGGAAGACGAACGTCTACCAAAGCAAACTTTCTACTCCCAGCTTAAAGAAGGCAAACGTAAAAGAGGCCGACAAAAGAAGAGATTCAAAGACGCCTTAAAAGTCAGCATGAAAAAATGTGAAATCGACAATGACAATTGGGAAACCCATGCCAAGGACAGGAAACTCTGGCGAACCCCCATCATCCAAGAAGGAACAGCAACCTTCGAAGCCAAGAGATGCGCAGAATTAGAAGAAAAGAAGAAAACGGAAAGAGAGGCAGCAAAAACCAAAGCCTGATCTGCCGTCTGGAATTACCTGTCCTGAATGTCAAAGAACTTTCAAAGCCAGGATTGGACTCATAAGCCACCTGATAGTCCATAAAAACAACAGAATGTAGACCATCATCCTCAACCTCGAGGGACAGCCACGACGAAGACCTTCTCCAGCAGATTGTTCCAAATACCTACCAGCAGATAGGGTACAATTAAGGAGAATCAAAAGAGATTTGATGTATATTCATGGAAAGGGGTAGCTAGAAAGATAATATGGCCTCTCAAAACCAAAATGGTCACATTTGTGTGGAGTAGTATGCGTGGAGGTAGATAAATCTGGGCCATAATTAAACACACTGTGGAAAACTAGACAACAACTGCAGGATTCCTGGCTGAGATATATGAATCATCATTAGAGATGGATGAGATGCTGCAAGACTGGAAGGTGGCTAATGTTATACCACTTTATAAGAGCTGCAAAGAAAAAAAATCTGGGAACTATAGTGCAGTCACAAATGCATTGCCCCGCACAAGGCCTTTGTTTTTGACTTACCTGGATGAGCTAAAGGCTTAGATACTGGACAACAAGATCGATTGAAGGTCTGACTCACAACTCTAATTAGAAACCCATAAAAAAGTGCCCAGCAGTCCTACATGGGAGGTTCTGTATTATAGATCTCACCATTAGTGGTCTGACATATTTATGGTCACACACATTGACGCAGTTCCTTGGACGGCTATGTAGGGATCTGCCGAACTCTGCTGAGGACAACACGAGATGTGGGGTAGTGTGCTGCATGTTTTGGGTTTTATGATGGCAGTAGTGTGGGGTAGTGTGCTGCCACCACTCATCAGAAATGAGGCTTTGGAGCAGCTGCATGAAGAAGAGGAGAAGGAAGCAGCAAAGATGGGGATCTGGAAAAAGGAAGAGGCCATAGCCGAGGGATCCCCTTTGTTTGATTACTGCCTGATAGGGAATTCTCACAAATAACTCCATGGCATCCATGACAATTCATCTCCTATTTTGCACTGCTTACCATATTCACATCATTGGCCATTGCAAGATCTGCACCCAATAATTGTAGATTGGCTATTGCATGCTAGCCATTCATAGTGTTTGTTAGTAGTAGCTCCGCCTAGTATGTACTTTATAATATCAAGAACTCTCCTACGCCAGCCAGTGGATGCAGCAGCTCAGAGCTGTAACGTACTGCAGATCCTATGCTGTAAGTGATTTAATAAACATGTGTTGTATCTTAACGTGTGTTTGGGTCACATCATTACATGGTGTGAGACAGTAAGTCTTACCCACTCCGTTCAAGTTTATCGGATTTTATTTTCTTTTGATTAGGTTGTATCTTTGCTATTTCTGTTATGGCTAATTCGTGTCACCGCCCAAGCCCTTTGATCTTTGATTCAGACATTGCTGAACAATGGAGTCTCTTCAAATGTGACTACACTCATTATGCTCGAATCGTTCATCGGAATGACCCCCCAGAAGTGTGTGAATCTGTTTTGCTCAATCTTGTGGGACCCGAGGCAATGAATCGTGCCGACAACTTCGCCTTTGTTCATGCTGTTTTGGATGACAACGGTCAGGTCCATGTACCGGCAGAAACAATTGACTGTGATTTTGCTCAGAAAGTTCAGAGAACTGTGTGATATACCTTCAAACCATATTATTGAAAGAACCAAGTTCTATACTTGTTTACAACACGTCGATGAGCCTTTTGAACAATTTACCAGCGGGCTGAAGCACATGGCTGCACGCAGTCCATTTCGAGATTTAAGAGACGAGCTCATACGAGATAAGCTGGTAGGTGGATTGCTTGATAGCAAGCTGAGAGCTGAGCTTCTCCGAAATACTGAATTGACCCTTGGCCAAGCAAAGCATGCCTGCCGTATTTCCGAGATAACGTCTCCCCACTCTGACCCAGTGCCTTTCAGTCCCCACCAGCAACATATAGTTAATCTTACAGACTTCTCCTCTTGCAAACCCCCTACTGGGTCTACTGCTCGCTGTCAGAATTGCAACTATTTTCATGCGAAGGGTCGTCAGTTTTGTATTGCCTACGGAAAAGCTTGCAATTTCTGTAAGAAATTAAACCATTTTGCACGATGCTGTCATTCCCGTGTGACTCCTTATGCTTCAAGGACAAGCCTGCACCTGCTCCAGCAGGAGTTCACTGATACTGACTCCCAAGAGCCTGAATTGTCGTCCCCGCTTCACTCTCAGACAGTGTTGATAACAGTTCTGCCATCCACTCCCTCCTCCCTTTGTCTAATGAGCTACTTGACTCTGAAGTAACTATGTTCGTGAATAACAGGCCTCTTCTTGCCAAGGTGGACACTGGCGCAAAAGTCAACGTCATATCATTAAGGGAGTTCAAGAAAATTCGTAATGCTGAACGTATTGACAAGGCCTCTGCAACGCTTCGGGTTTACGGGGGAGAGGTTCTGCACCCACTCGGAAAAGCTGATTTAAAGTGCACTGTAGATGATCAGACCCACAGTTTTGCATTGTAAAAGCTAATGCAGAGACTTTGCTCGATATCAATGCATGTCACGATCTAGGCCAGGTTTACTTTGGATGCGCTGTCCACAAACTCTGCCTCACTGATGAGCCGACTCAGCAGCTACTCTCCCAATACAAAGACCTGTTTAATGATGAACTTGGCAATTTGCCTGTCAAATATCACATTGCTGTTGATCCTAAAGTCACACACGTTCTCCGAGCACCACATCGTGTTCCACATACCATGCGTGATAGAATACATGCTGAACTCAATGGGTGTTATTGCTGATGTAACTGACCCGGCCGACTGGGTTTCCACCATGGTCATTACAACTAAAAACAAGGAGGAGATCCATATCTGCATCAACCCCAGAGATCTTAACGTTGCCATCAAGCACCCACATTACCCAATGCGAACCACAGAAGTGTTGCTGCACAAATTGGCAACGCAGCAGTATTCTCGGTCCTAGATGCCAATAACTCCTTTTGGCAGATTCCACTAGACTCGTCCAACCTCACTACGTTTGGTACACCCTTTGGCCATTTCAAATTTCTAAGAATGCCTTTCGGCATGCTGCCAGTGAAGTCTTCCAGCGCACTTTGGAACAATTGTTTGCAGAGTACCCGTGCGCCATCATTGTTGATGATATTCACATCTATGGTCACGACTTGGCTGAACATGACGCCAATCTGAAGAGAGTACTTGACCGTGCCAAACACATTCAGCTTAAACTTAATCCACTAAAGTGCAGGTTTCGAGTTCCTGAGGTCACTTACGTCGGACATGTTTTTGCCAGCAATGGTCTCAGACCAGATCCGTTGACTACTGCAGCTATCAACGCACTACCAGTTTCTACTGATGTTGTGAGTTTACAACGATTCCTCGGTATGGTTAACTATCTGGGAAAATGTATTCCCAACCTCAGTGACATATCGCCCTCCCTGCGAGAACTGACATGGAAGGACGCAGCATGGTCCTGGTACCCGCAGCACTAAAGGACTTTCAACACTCACAAACTGCAGCAGGCTAGCGCACCTACGCTCTCCTATTTCGATCCAGAGTTATCTGTAACGTTCACTTGCGATGGATCCCAGTACGGGCTAGGCGCAGCGTGCCTGCAGGACACTGACGGTGATTTCATTCCCGTATCATATGCATCCCGTATACTAACAGACACTGAACAGCGCTACGCCCAGATCAAAAAGGAACTGCTCGCAGTGGTTTTCGCCTGCATTAAATTCAAGAACTTCATCATTGGTAAAACCGCAACCGAGACTGACCACCAACTGCTGGTCACTATTTTGAACAACCCGAGCCACGCTGCCCCTGCACGACTACAGCGAGTGATGATGCAACTGCAATGATTTGATTTCAACATCATCTACAAGAAAGGTAAAGACATGTACATAGCAGACAGGCTATCCAGAACCAACGAACAACTCTCCGAACAGGACAAATTCTCAGTCATGAAGGTCTCATTTGTGCCAACTGATCGTTTAAGCAGCCTAGCTGAACACACGGCTGCTGATGAGACTTTACAACTGCTGTCTACAGTCATCCGACGAGGCTGGCCCAACAAAAAATCCAACACCCCGCTCGAAATACGCCCCTACTTCCTGCTTCGTGATGAACTAGTGCTACAGGACGGAATCATAGTCGAGGGCCATAAGGCAGTGGTCCTAGCCGTCCTCCGGGACAAATATTATAACAACATCCAGAGGGTCCACCCCGGCATGGAGGCAATCCTCCAAAGGGTGTAAAGCATGTTTTATTGGCCCGGAATTACCAAAATGAACCAAAACGTGCGCTGTTTGCAAAAGCCTGATGCACATCAGCAGAAGCAGCCCTTACTGCTGCAACCAGTCCCTCCTCTCCCGTGGTCCTCGTTAGCCACTGACATCTTCGAGTAGCACGGGAAAGACTATCTGGTTCTTGTTGACTCTTACTCGGGCTGGTTCGAAATAGACCTACTGCAAACCATTTCTTCGGAGGCAGTGATTGAGAAGCTGCAACGGCACCTCTCCATGCATGGCTTTCCAGCTCGTATACAGTCTGACAACGGCAGAGAATTCACCAGCCAAGCTTTTAAACACTTTGCTAAATGATGGGACTTTCAACACGTTACCAGCAGTCCCAAGTTCTTGCAGTCCAACTTGCAGTCCTATCGTTCGGAGTGCAAAACAACTCATGGAACGATTAAACCTTGCCAAATCTGACGTATACCTGGATCTATGGAACATTGCACAAGATCCCATACTAGGTTCTCCTGCCCAACAAATGATGGCTCGTCAAACCCGTGCTCCCCTGCCTGTCTCCCAGCAGCTGTTGTAGCCACAAGTTCGTTCTCTGCCTGCGGTTCAGAAACAACTACAAATTAAACTTGACACGCAGAAGCGGTTCTTCCACAAGTCCAGCAAGCCACTTAAACCTCTTGCACATGGACAAGTGGTTCGTCTGCAAACCGGCAAGGGCCATGCACGACTGGGACACATTCACGGCCCTGCCAAAGAACCACGTTCATATCTGGTCGAAGTGGATGGAGTCATCTACAGACGCAACAGTCAACACATCCTTCCTGTGAAGGAACCATGCCCTGCGAGTCCCTATCCTGATGCTCACTCCCAGTCGGTCCTATTTCCCCACCACCAATCGTTGTTCTTAACGCGATCTCCCCGCGTCGTTTGGCGCCTGGCTCGCCTATTTCGTCTCCCACTGTGCCTGTTCAGTCGCCAGTTGTTTTTCCACTCCCCTCCCCTCTTTTCTCCCATGAAAGGAGGTGAGGCGGTCTCGTACTGCACGAGGGCCGGACGGGTTTGTAGGCCACCCATTAGATATGGCGATTTTGTATAACTTTGCCAGTATGTTCTTAATATTCCACTTATATTGCTTAGCCGCCGGTGTTTCTTTATTTCTATAAGAAGAGATGTAGATTGGCTATTGCATGCTAGCCAATCGTAGTGTTTGTTAGTAGTAGCCCGCCTAGCACATGCTTTGTAATATCAAGAGCTTGCCTACGCCAACCAGTAAATGTAGCAGCTCGGAGCTGTAACGTACTGCAGATCCTATGCTGAAAGTGATTTAATAATCATGTGTTATATCTTAACGCGTGTTCGGGTCACATCATGTCAGAAAGTATAAATTTAAATCCATTTTTTATAAATCCAATCTTTACACCATTCATATAAAAGGAGATCACCATTGTGCATGGCCTTGGTGCCTGCCTGCTGTGTTATCTGCCTCTCCAAGTGTTTCTACAAGATGCATTCCCAGTGTTGGCACCACGGGAGCTGGATGGCTTTCATTTGGGGAGATGGCAGATGGTCACAATGTGCGATCTTGAAGAGCTCTGATTTCAACAGTCACCATCAGAGTTTGGACTGAGCCGGCTGACTGCAGCAAATGTGTTGGCTCAGAACCAAGGGTACTGTCACAATAGGAGGACAGCAGGTTTGTGCTCCAGTGTCCGACTGTCAGTCTAATGAGATTAGGTGGATGTGCTGCCATGACATTCTGCAAGTGCCTTTTAACAAAAGCATGATGGCAACAGTTTAAGGTTCCATTGCACCAGGCAAATCCTGGTCAGAAGCTGTGAAGTCAGCTTTTAGACATAGTCTTATTTCAGGTTCCACTGTATGCTATTAGAGGAGGTTACTCATTCTACAGGTAAAAGGATGGATCCAAGATCAACACAAAACCTACCACAAATCAGAGATTTCTAATCCATTCTCAACCTCATTGCCTGGCGCTTTATATAGAAGACATCATATAGCAATGGCTGATTTCCTTCTCCCACTCCATTCAAGGTCACTGTGAAGCTCTTCAAACACAAATATAAATCAATTCTAGATGTAGAATCAAAGAACTGATGATGCTGGTTTGAACAAAAGAACACAGAGGGGTATGGTAACTCAGAGGGTTAGGCAGCATCTCTGGAAGACATGGATCGGTGATGTTTTGGCTTGGGAACTTTCTGAATCAGTCTGAAGAAGGGTCCCAACCCAAAATGTGTCCTATCCATGATCTCCAGAGATGCTGCCTGAACTACTGAGTGATAAATCAATTCCATTCATTGTGCCAGTTCAAAGACAGCATAGTGAGCAAGAGAGTTTGCACAGACTGCAGTCTTTCTACTTGTCTAGATTACCTTGCAAACTTGACTATTTTCATTATTCAAGGGAAATTTAATTCCTTCAGTCAATAGATATTGCAAATGAATGCAGGTTTTCTTAGTAGCAGTCACAAATTAATGGCCCTGCACCAGACCTCTGTTTCCAACTTACTTTGCTGGACAGAACCAGCTCTTGCATCAATCCATTCTTGATTGGAGAGGAGTGATGTTGACGAGTAAAGGGAAAGAGGGAATTGGCCAGCTACATCACTTTTGTCTTGTGAATCAATGCAGGATGAGGGAGAAAATTCAAGGAGGGATATTTAGGAGAGCAGATTCCTTAAGGCGGTGCAGCTATTAGAGCTGCCGTATAAAATGCTGGAGTAACTCACGGGACAGGCAGCATCTCTGGAGAGAACAATGCCATAAATCACTGTTCAATGCTTGTCCTTGAGTGTTGTTTAGTTTTGTTTAGAGATTCAGCATGAAAAAAGACCCTCCAGTCCATACCAACTAGTTCTATGTTACACCACTTTCTCAATCACTTTCTACATGGAGCAATTTACAGAGGCCCAATTAACCTAAAAAACCACATGTCATTGGTTTGTGGGAGGAAGCGGGAGCACCCAGAGGAAACCTAAGGAGCCACATGGAGAAGTGCAAACTTCACACAGACAGCACACAGTCAGGATTGAACCAGGGTCTGTGGCACCATGAGACAACAACTCTATGGCAGTCTCGCTGTTCCGCTCTGTCTGTGTGGAATTTGCACATTTTCCCTGTAAGCTCCTGGGCTTCCTTTAAGTACTCTGGTTTCCTTCCACATCCCCGAGACATGATGGTAGGTAATTGGTTGCTGTAAGTTGCCCCTTGTGTGCAGGTGAGTGGTAGAATCTGAGGCAGTTGATGAGAATCTGGGGAGAAAAATTTAGGATAAATGTATTTTTTACATCTAGATGGTACAGACTCAGTGTACTCTCTCCCTCCCTCTCCCTCACTCCCTCTCTCACTCCCTCCATCTATGACTTTATAACTTTGTTGCTAATGATCTGCTAATAAAGTCTACTTTAGACTTTAGAGATACAGTGCAAAAACAGGCCCTTCAGTCCACCGTGTCCGTGCTAACCAGCGAATACCCCAAACACTAGCACTATCCTACCCACTAGGGACAATTTACAATTTTACCAAAGCCAATTAATTTACAGGCGTGGTAGATACAAAATGTTGGAGTAACTCAGCAGGACAGGCAGCATCTCTGGAGAGAAAGGACGGGCGACATTTCAAATCGAAACCCTTCTTCAGCATCTGCAGTTCTTTCTTACACAACCTACAGACCTGTATGTCTTTGGAATGTGGGAGGAATCTGGAGCACCTGGCGAAAACATACATGGTCACGAGGAGAATGCACAATCTCCCTACAGACAGCACCAGTAGTCAGGATCAAACCCAGGTCACTGGCGCTGTAAGACAGCAACTCTACCACTGCGTCACAGTGCTGTCCTTTTAAATTATTTTTAATTCTGCAAGGAACAAACCACAGCAGTCAAAAGTCTAGTGGAACTGCATTTCACAATGGCCAACACCATGCCATCCACGATGCTAAAACATGCAGGCATACTTGTCTTCCTCCATGCCTTTCCTGCTGCCTCTAGTTATGCATCACCTTCTTGAAGAAAAAGGGAAGTTTGTCAGTGAGAATGACGTGGGTGCCAAGATTGGACAGCTTCCAGTAACTGCAAGCTGTGAGTAGTGGGCGTGAGTTTTGAAACAGTGCTAAATGCACGAATGCTGGGTAACACAAATGAATTAAAGAGTTGAGTGCCAATGGGAAGAGATTATTGCTTGATGTTTGATGGTGCTGCTGTGAATTGAGCAATAAACAAACTTAGATTTACAAATGGCTTTGCGTATTATACTTCCTGTCATAATTATTCAGTGACTTCCTGCACAGGATCCATAACAAATCTATCATTAAATTATTTCTTCCCACTGCCTCATTCTCTTTCAGTGCATTGCCAGACACGGGTTCTTGCTCTCTCACACATTCAGCTATTTCATAAAGCAACAGAGCCAAATTTACTTATCAAAATTTCCGTTCCCATCTTCAAAACACAATGTATCTTTGATTTAAGATTAACAATCTGCTTTTAACTAACTCTGGCTATCTAAGATATTGAGCTTTGTGCAGACACTAGCCAGTGATTAAGTTAATGTTCAAGCAGCAGATTTAGGCCTTTTGGCCGAACAAGTCTGCTCTGCCATTTAATTATGGCTGATCTATCTTTCCCTCTGAACCCCATTCCCCTGCCTTCATCCCAGAACCCATAACAACCGTACCAATCAAGAATCTGTCATTCTCCACCTTAAAAATATTAATTGACGGCCTCCATAGCCTTCTGTGGCAATGAATTTCACAGATTCCCCACCCTCTGACTAAAGATAGTCCTCCACATCTCCTTTCTAAAGGTAAATCCTTTTATACTGAGGCAATGTCCTCTGGTCTCAGACTCTCCCATTAGTGGAAACATCCTCTCCATATCCACTCTATCCAGGCCTTCACTATTCTGTACATTTCAATGAGGGTCCCCCTCATCCTTCTAAACTCCAGTGAGTTCAGGCCCAGTGCCGTCAAGGCCTCGTAACCTCTGCTGGACCCTCTCCAATGCCAGCACATCCTTCCTCGGATATGGGGCACAAAAATGCTCACAATACTCCAAATGCAGTCTGATCAGTACCTTCTAAAGCCTCAGCAATACATCTTTATTTTTATATTATAATTCTCGCTAGCATGCATTTGCCTTTCTTACTACGGATTCAACTTGCAAATTAACTTGTTGGGAATCCTGCACCAGCACTCCCTAGTCTATTTACACCTCTGATTTCTGAATTATCTCTCCATGTAGAAAATAGTCTACACCTTTATTCCAACTACCAAAATACATGACTCCACGCTTTGCCATGCTGTATTCCATCTGACACTTCTTTGCACACTCTCTTAACCTGTCCAAGTCCTTCTGCAGAGTCCTTGCTTTCCCTACACTACCTGCCCCTCCACCTATCTCTGTATTATCTGCAAACTTGGCCACAAAGCCTTTAATTGCCTCATCCAAATCATTGATATACATCCAATTTTGCCCAAAAAAATGTAATAAGTAAATTAATAAAGTAAATTGCATTCCCTCTCCCTTTCCCTCCCCCACCCATCGCATTAGCCTCTAATTTTTACCCAACAAACAGCTAACAATGGCCTGTTTCCTTTTTCATCATAACATTTTTTTGCAAATCTTTCATTCATTGTTCTTCATCTCTCTACATCATCGCCTATATCTCTTGTTTCCCTTATCTGAAGAAGAATTTCGACCAGAAACATCAGCCATTCCTTCTCTCCAGGGATGCTGCCTGTCCCACTGAGTTACTCCAGTTTTATGTGTCTATCTTCGGTTTAAACCAGCATCTGCAGTCCCTTTCTACACAAAGAAAATTAATTTGTTGTTTGCAGGAAAGTGGTTCACGGAGAACTAACCATAAATGAAAGTCAGGGAATCTGTAATAACATTACTGAAATTAGGAAAACATTCATATAGATTTATGCAGAAATGTAATATTTTGCATTTTCCAAATGTTCTTTGCATAATATAAAATTTCAGATTCCTTAGGAACAGAAATATTAGAAAATGTAATACTGAACAATTGCTGCTGGTCCGTTTTCGATTTTCGATTTGTATGCAAATTGCCTTGTTGGTCATTAGTTATTTCTTCTTTTTAGACTATTAAGGCTTTCTCTTATTATTTCTTCTTTTTAGATTATTTTAGACAATGTTTAGACTATTCCAATATTATTTAAAATAGATCTTGGCATTCATATTGCTGTATTTCAGGGGGAGCGGGAGCAAGAGCAGAGCTGCGTGATATCGAGGAGACCCTAGTGAGCCCCCCCTCCCCCCATCAAGCCATACATGATAATTCGGCTAAAAGTGATTGCACTTATGATGGGAAATGGCCATGCTCCCACAAGTTATTCTTAGACACTATTATGGTGATGGAATCAAAACTCCTGGTACCCATTAGGAGAAGTACTTGCAACCTTGGGCAAGATGAGATCTTAGAGAGCAAAAGTCAGTCATTTAAACTGTACCAAAGCTCTACCTCAAAAGATTAAAAGTGTGGAGAAGGCATAGGAAAGAGAGTGATGTAGAAACTCAATAATGATCTCAATGAAGGGTGAAAAAGGGTTAAGAATTCATGTGACAGAGCCCTGCTCTGCTACATGTTCTTGTATTGCTAATTGGCAAGAGGTTGAAAAATAATCAACATCAATACAGCCACCCAATGCCTGTGTTTCAGCCTGTCTATGCCTACATCTAGTGTAGGAACTGCAGATGCTGGTTTAAACCAAAGATGACACAAAATGCTGGAGGAACTCGGCGGGACAGGAAACATCTGTGGAAAGAAGGAATGGGTGAAGTTTTCGGTCAAGACCCTTCTTCAGACATGACATCGGGGGGGGGACGGAGGGAGATTGATAGAAAAGGAAGAGTGAAGGTGTGAAAACAGGGCAAAGGGAATGGAGATCAAGGAAAATGTAGAATAGATCATTGTTAGCTGGGAGAACATAACAATAAAGCAAACAAAGATAAAATGTAGTCAGAGACAGTAAGACTGATCAGAACTGGGAACGGGGAGGAATGCAGAGAGAGGGCAAGCAAGGGTTACTTGAGAAGTCAATGTTCATACTGCTGGCTTGTCAGCTGCCCAAGCAAAATATGAGGTGCTGTTCCTCCAATTTGCGCTGGGCTTCACTCTGAGAATGGAGGAGGCCACTTACAGAAAGATCAGTGTGGGAATGGGAGGGAGAGTTAAAGTGTTGAGCAACCGGGAAATCAGGTAGGTTCAGGCAGACTGAGCAGAGGTATATAACGAAACGATCGCCGAGCCTGCGCTTGGTCTCGCTGATATACAGGAGTCCGCTTCTGGAACAGTGGATACATTAGATGAGGGAGGAGGTGAAAGTGAACCTCTGCCTCACCTAAAAAGACTGTTGGGGTCCTCGGACAGAGTCGAGGGGGGGGGGAGGTAAAGGGACAGGAGTTGCATCGCTTGTGGTTACAGGGGAAAGTACCTGGAGAGGGAGTGGTTTGGGTGGGAAGGGACAATTTGACCAGGGAGTTGCGGAGGGAACGGACTCTGCGGAAAGAGGAAAACGGTGGAAATGGGAAGCTGTGACTAGTGGTGTGACCCCAGTGAGGGCCTTGTCTATGATGTGCCTACATCTTAGTCCGTGGTTTTCCAATGGTTGCAACTTGGCTGATGAAAGAGTTCTGGGCCGAGGTGAAGGAATATGTACATTTCTTTGCCTGTAGTCTTCTAGCAGGTTTTGGTCTCAGAAAATCTGATTTCCGATGACCCACTCATTATATGACCTAGGCTGGTTTAGGGATGAGATCAAAATGTTGACATCCTAAATTTGGATAACATCTGACAGCCGAAAGCCACTTTGCACTCCCAATTGAAGGCTAGATTGCTGGATTGCCCGAATCCTTTGAAAACAACTGTCCCCTACTCAAACAATTGTACCTAGACCCATGGTTCAAGCTGTCCGAGCTTGCCACACTACTTGGGCTGTATTAGAAGTAGAGGGTTGGACTTGCAAGTGAATGCTAGGCATCTTTAGCCTAGGGTAGAGCATTCTAAAACTAAATTTTAAGGGTAAGGGTAGAAGGATTTAAGAAAGACCTCAAGGGGAACTTTTTCCACTCAGATTGTTGGGCATCTGGAACGAGCTTCCGCTCCAAGCGGAAATCCATGAGTACGGAATAAAGGGGGCACCGTGAGAAAGGGATGCCATCCTTGTAAGAGACAGGAAGAAAGGAGGTACACTCAAGGTAGCAGTGAGAGTCAGTAGGTTTGTAGTGGATGTCAGTGAGTTGTCTGTCCATTGAAATAAAGGCAGAGAGAGTAAAATGGGAAGGGAGAAGTCAGAGGTCCAAGTGACTTTAAGGGTGGGGTGGAAGTTGGAGGTGAAGTTGATTAAATTAATGAGTTATGCAGGATGCAGGAGGTAGACCCATTGCAGTTGGCGGTGTTGTGGAGAAATAGTTGTGGAGTGGTGCTGGGGCACTTGGAACAAAAAATTGTTCAACATAGCCCATGAATAGATATGCATAGCTAGGGCTTAAGCGAATGTCCATAGCTACATCTTGAAGAAAGTGAACGGATAAGTTCTGCCAGGGGAAGGAAAGTGTTAGATGAGGGGAACTAGTTGGGACTCTGTTATACAAATAAACAATGTCCTGATGGTCAATGTCATGGTGCGAGTTGGAAATGAGAAGGTTGAGAGAAGGTTAAAGGCTGGCAAGGGTCTCTAAAAGGAAGACAAGAAGAAGAGGTGGGAGAAAGTGTCACCAAAGTGGAGCAATGATTCCTTGCCAAACAAATGGACACAGAGGTGAAGGCAATAGCAAAATAGGGCAACATTATGGCAGGTTCTGAACTAATTGATGTGTAGGTGCAGGAGTACAAAAGCGAGGCCTCTGCTCAGTACACACTGCTCAGCATCAGAGAAAAGGGAGATCAGGTGAGATTGATGAAGGCAAGAGATTGGGGTTGATGCCAGACATATCAGTTTAGTTTATTGTCACGTGCACCGAGGTACAGTGAAAAGTTGTTTTGTTGCATGCTAACCAGTCGGCAGAAAGACAATATGATTACAATCAATCCATTACATGTGTATAGATACATGCTAAGGGAATAACGTTCAGTGCAAGGTAAAGCCAGCAAAGTCCGATCAAGGAGAGTCCGAGGGACATCAGAGGTAGAGAGTAGTTCAGCACTGCTCTCCGGTTGTGGTAGGATGATTCAGTTGCCTGATAACATCTGGAAAGAAACTGTCTCTGAATCTGGAGGTTTGCATTTTCACACTCCTGTACCTTTTGGCTGATGGGAGAGGGGAGAAGAGGGAGTGGGTGTGACTCATCCTTGATTATGCTGCTGGCCTCAAGGGGTCTCCCATTTACTGTGCAAGGCCTGCCAATGTTTTTGCTTAGCAAAATGCAACACTTCATCTTCCCTCTGTGCATTTTGGTGCCTGCCATACTCAACGCAGAATTCTTCAACGTTAGGCAATGTTCTTTCTGTCTGAATAAGAACCGGCCATTTCTTCCAGTCACCCCTCTGTGATTTTGGCTCTGTCTTTTCTCTCTCTCTATTAGTGTAGCCTATTCTGCAGAGCATGTTCATCAACTGTATTATCAGTAGCCCAAAACACAAGCAAAGCAGATTATTGTGTATCTAATTGTCACATTAATACACTTAGTCTTGCCAGATGAGAAATTGTTCTACCCCCATGCTTCCCCCCCACTAACAAAACAAATGAAAATTAACTTTTCTTCCCCCGTTTTACAGTTCTGATAAAGGATCTCAGAACTGATATTTTAACCCATTTCTCTTTCCATAGATGCTGCCTAATCTGTTGAGTGCTTATAGCATTTTATGCTTTGATTGGGATTTCCAACATCTGCAGTTGTAGTAGGTCTTCATCAAAGACCAGGGCTGTCAACCTGTGTTGTAAGCCACCTGTGCAGGCTTGTCCGCCATGGGTTGTCTCTACTGGTACTGGTTATCTTGCATCTGCTCCACAAGGGGGAATACTGTATCTAACTGAGTGCTTTATGATACAGTTGAGTGATGTACTGGTCATAGTTGCCATATTGATAGTTTGCAGAAACTGTGAGAGGTGGGGGGTGGGGGGTGCCTCTTTCTATTGCCAATTGGTAATCTATCCAGATGGCCTCCTTAGGTTTCCCGAGCAGGGATCCCCTCACCATTTTCTTATAATGTTGAGGAAGGCACCAGAAATTTGGAATGCTTCCATAATCAGTTACGATTTTCAATTATCTTCCAAAATATTTACAATGATTTCCACCATTGATCCACCAACAGGTCCCTTGTAAGAGCATGGCTTCAACATATACCAGTTTGGCTTTGTGACATTTGGTGTTCAGGGAATTGAGCCTGATGGCAGGTATGAAGTTATTTGGCAGTGTTGAGGCAGTTGGCAAAAAAAGTGATGCATTCGCATCTCTTCCAATTTAATGCAGCACAATTGGTGTTGAATCCTCCGTGTTGGTAAAAGCAAATGCAGAATGTGAGACTGCTTTGCAGAACGTCGACTTTGTCTGCAAGAGAGAGCATGAGTTTCCAGTTGTCTGTCACTTTAATTTTTCTCTTCACACTGAGCCTATGTTGCTTAGTGTAAGCTTGAGGGATAGCTTATCTTTTCTCCAGGCATGTTATTGTTCTTGAGCTGCAGTGAACTCAATTTCAGCTAGACAACATTTCCAGTTTACATCAGAACTTATCATCCACCATCATTGTGTTTTCCTTTCATTTCCTTTCTCTCTCCCAGCCTTCATTCATCTCCTACTGTTGACAATCCCTTCAGGTAGATCATCTGCAGTAAACAAGCCTTCACCACCCATTCTCAGTCAGCACCATCATCTGTGTCAGTCAGTCTCCCTCAGTTTCCACCTATCATTCCCATCCATCTCTCCTCTCTACAGCATAAAATATATCTAATTTTCTAAAGTTCCTTCAGTCTGAAATATTAACTGTTTCTCTCTCCAAAGACAATGTCTGGAACCCTTAGAGCTGCCAGCTTTGTGTTTTTGTTTTATCTCAACTTTTCAGCATCCTTATATCTTCGGTCTTTGATTAAATGCCACTGTTGACAGGCAGCAAAGGCTAGAGGCTGATACCATAATGAAATAGGAGAAAAAGGTTTCACTGCAACCAACACTGGTCAAACTGGCACAGGTTAATTGCACATTGCAATTGCTGCCGGCTTTCCACCATTGTGCAACATAGCCTTTGGAACTACCTGTCACTGAGGGATGCCTTTACCATCTATGTGGCCTTATCCATTGCTTATAGTGAAGGATCCACTCAATGTAAGACAATACTTGATGTACAGAGGGATGATGGTTGATATACAAAGGAATCAGTGCATTGAGCATAAAAGTAATGAAGACACATTGCTGCTTTATAAAAACTTAGGCTAGGCTGCGTTATGGAATATTTAGATGAAAGATGTGGGAACTTTGGAGAGGGTGCAGAAGAGGTTTATCAGAATGCTGGCTGGATTAAAGTGTTAGAGTTAGCTATACAAAGAGGCTGCATAAATTTGGATTGTTTTCGTTGGAACATCAGAGGTAGAAGCAGGACCTGAAGGAAGTATATAAAGTTATGAAACGCATAGATAGGGTAGATGGTCAGAAAAGTTTTCACAGGGTGGGAATGTCAAAGACAAGAGGGCATAAATTTAAAGCAAGGTGTGTGTGTGTGTGTGTGTGTGTGTGTGTGTGTGTGTGTGTGTGTGTGTGTGTGTGTGTGTGTGTGTGTGTGTGTGTGTGTGTGTGTGTGTGTGTGTGTGCAGTGTTGGAATTTAACATGCTGCCAGGGTAAATGGTGGAAGCAGTTATGACGGTGGTTTATAAGAGGCTCTTAGATGGATGTGCAGGGAATGGATCAGTATGGATCACATGCAGACAGAAGAGACAATGTACGTCAATGTGCCTGTTCCTGTGCTGTATGGTATTGTACAGTGCGGCCATTGTTTCCGCTAAATGAAAAACATTTGTTTTTCATTAAATTAATGAAAGAGCATCGGGATCATACAGCCATCTGCTGTTGTTTACTAGGCTGTAAAATGAGCATAATGAGAGGGTGGTGGGTCGGGCAGTTTTTAATATGCTTTAAGAAATACACGTTTTATTGGTTATAATATTTTAATAAAGAGCTCAAGAACAAATTCAGAAGCAATTTGCTAACAATTGAAATATTAATAGTTTCTTCAACTTCCCAGACCTCCATATGTTTTTGTCTTTGTTTTAGTGCACTGACACTATGAATTATTGTGGTCTATTTTAGTGGTGTCGCATTTGATAAGTTGGCCGAGTGAACCGCCTGAGAAAGTCAAAGCTGTTTTATACAGTGCAGATCAAATTTAGGATTATAGTTACTTGCCAGCAGCACAAGAACGATTGGATTCCAAACAAAATAAAAAGCTTTGAGACCACTAGAAAACAGTTGGGAAAAGCCACAAGGCCAGCAGTCATTGAATTGGCCTTGTGTGCTGGGAATACGGAAGCATTTAATTCAAGGTTTGTGTTAAAATGAATCAAGTCTCATCACTGACAAAGCTAATGAATCAATCTTGAACCACGATAGCAGGCACATGGTTTAGCAATGTATTTAGCCTGTTGTAATGGGCCACAGATTCCCCATTCTGATCAGCATTCAGAGAAAGAAAAAAAATCAGCTGCACTTAGAAACATAGAATATAGAAAAATAGGTGCAGGAGGAGGCCATTTGGCCCTTTGAGCCAGCGTCACCATTTAATATGATCATGGCTGATCATCTATGTTACAAAAGAATCACAAATTAATGGGAAGGAAAGTTCGGGAAGGGATAAGAGTAAGATTAGGGCCAAGTGACCGGTGTGAGAGGGGAGGTGAATACCGAAGTTAAAGTGTTGTATGTGATTGCGCAAAGTATAAGAAATAAAGTGGATGAGCTTGAGGCTCAGTTAGAAATTGGCAAGTATGATGTTGTGAGAATTACAGTGACATGGCTGCAAGAGGGCCGGGGCTGGGAACTGAATATTCAAGGGGATATGTCCTATCGAAAAGACAGACAGGTGGGCAGAGGGGGTGGGGTAGCTCTGTTGGTGAGGAATGAAATTCAGCCCCCTGCGAGGGGTGACATAGAATAAGGAGATGTAGAGTCAGTATGGATAGAACTGAGGAATTGAAAGGGTAAAAAGACCCTAATGGGAGTTATCTACAGGCCCCCAAATAATCTCCTCGATATAGGGTGCAAGTTGAATAAAGAGTTAAAATTGGCATGTCGATAAGGTAATGCTTATGGTTGTTATGTGAAATTTCAACATGCAGGTAGACTGGGAAAATCAGGTCGGTGTTGGTTCCCAAGATAGGTATTTTGTGGAGTGCCTCCGTGATGGATTCTTAGAGCAGCTTGTAATGGAGCCAACCAGGGAGAAAGCAATTCTGGATTTAGTGTTGTGCAATGAACCGGATTTGATAAGGGAACTCAAGGTAACGGAACCATTAGGAGGTAGCGACCATAATATGACTACAATTTGAGAGGGAGAAGGGCAAATCAAAAGTATCAATATTGCAGTTGAACAAAGGGGACTATGGAGCCATGAGGGAGGAGCTTGTCAAAGTAGACTGTAAAGATACCCTAGCAGGGATGACAGTGGAACAACAATGGCAGGTATTTCTGGGAATAATACAGAAGGTGCTGGATCAGTTAATTCCAAAGAGAAAGAAAGATTTCAAGGGGAATAAGGGGCGACTGTGGCTGACGAGGGAAGTCAGGGACTGTATAAAAATAAAAGAGAAATATAACATAGCAAAGATAAACGGATAGCCAGAGGAGTGGGAAACTTTTAAAGAACAGAAGATAACAAAAAAGACAATGGGGAAAAAAGACAATGGGGAAAAAAAATATGAGGTACGAAGGTAAGCTAGACAAATATATAAAGGAGGATAGAAAAAGGTTATTTTGGAATTTGAAGAGGAAAAAATTAATTAAGACCAAAGTTGGACCCTTGAAGACTGAAAAGGGTGAATTTATTATCGGGAACAAGGAAATGGCAGATGTGTTGCACAGGTACTTTGGATCAGTCTTCACTAAGGAAGACACAAACAATCAACACTAGTGGCTGGAGGATCTAGGGTGACGGAGGAATTGAATAGAATTCACATGATGCAACATTATGTGTTGTGTTATAGTGATGGAACTGAAGGCTGATAAATCCCCAGCGCCTGATGGTCTGCATTCCAGGGTACTTAAGGAAGTGGCTCTAGAAATCATGGACGCATTGGTGATAATTTTCCAGTGTTCTATAGATTCAGGATCAGTTCCTGTGGATTGGAGGGTAGCTAATGTTAACCCACTTTTTAAGAATGGCGGGAGAGAGAAAATGGAATTATAGACCAGTTAACCTGACATCGGTGGTGGGGAAGATTCTGGAGTCAATTATAAAAGATGAAATAGCAACACATTTGGATAGCAGGATCAGTCCGAGTCAGCATGGATTTACGAAGGGGAAATCATACTTGATTAATCTTCTGGAATTTTTTGAGGATGTAACTGGGAAAATGGGCAAGGGAGAGCCAGTGGATGTAGTGTACCTGTACTTTCAGAAAGCATTTGATAAGGACCCACATAGGAGATTAGTGGGCAAAATTAGAGCACATGGTATTGGGGTAGGGTGCTGACATGACTAGAAAATTGGTTGGAAGACAGGAAACAAAGAGTAGGGATTCAGGCAGTGGCTAGTGGGGTACCGCAAGGCTCGGTGCTGGAACCGCAGCTATTTACAATATGTATTAATGATTTAGATGAGGGGATTAAAGGTAACATTGGCAAATTTGCAGACGACACAAAGCTGGATGGCAGTACGAGCTGTGAGGATGATGCTATGAGGATGCAGGGTGACTTGGACAGGTTGGGTGAGTCGGCAGATGCATGGCAGATATAGTTTAATCAGGAAGGCAGATTATTATCTGAGCGGGTCAAGTTGGGGAAAGGGGAAGTACAATGAGATCTGGGTGCCCTTGTTCATCAGTCACTGCAAGAATGCATGCAGGTACAGCAGGCAGTGAGGAAAGCGAATGGCATGTTGGCCTTCATAACAAGAGGAGTTGAGTATAGGAGCAAAGAGATCCTTCTACAATTGTACAGGGCCTTAGTGATACCACACCTGAAGTATTGTGTGCAGTTTTGGTCACCAAATTTGAGGAAGGGCATTCTTGCTATTGAGGGAGTGCGGCGTAGGTTCACGAGGTTAATTCCAGTTATGGTGGGACTGTCATATATTGATGGAATGGAGCGGCTGCACTTGTATGCTCTGGAATTTAGAAGGATGAGTGGGTATCTTATTTAAACGTATAACATTATTAAAGGTTTGGACACGCTGGAGGCAGGAAACATGTTCCCGATGTTGGGTGAGTCCAGAACCAGGGGCCACAGTTTAAGAATAAGGGGTAGGCCATTTAGAACGGAGATGAGGAAACACTTTTTCACGCAGAGGGTTGTGAATCTGTGGAATTCTCTGCCTCAGAAGGCAATGGACGCCAATTCCCCGTTTGATTTCAAGAGAAAGTTGGATAGAGCTCTTAAAGATAGCGGAATCAGGGGATATGGGGACAAGGCAGGAATGGGGTACTGATTGTGAATGATCAGCCATGATCACAGTGAATGGCGGCGACCAGAAATACGCTACGACTTTTTGCGCAACTGAGGAGACTACTCCAGACAACCACCGGCGAGCATGTGGTGACAAACTAGTCACCTGCAGTTGCTTAAAAAATTGCCTAAGTGGGACAGGCCCATAACTGGTCTAGAATTCCCCGTTTTCTCTTTCCATCAATTTTTTTAAAATTGGGTTATATCGGTTACCCATCAGTCCACAGGAACTGATCCTGACCCGAGAGAGTGTTTGAAAATGATCACGAATGCATCCTTGATTTTGAGCCACCTCCTTGAGTATCTGGGATGCAGACCATCTGCCTTCAGTCCCAACTGTTTACCCAACACCATTTCCTGACTAATGTGGATTCCCTTCAGTTCCTCCCTACCACCAGATCCTCGGTCCACTAGTATTTCTGGTAGATTATTTGCGTCTTCCATAGTGAAGACAGAACCAAAGTATTTGTTTAACTGTGTGGGAAAGAACTGCTGATTCTGGTTTAAATCGAAGGTAAACACAAAATATTGGAGTAACTCAGCAGGATTGGCAGCGTCACTGGATAGAAGGAATGGGCGATGTTTCGGGACAAGACCCTTCTTCAGAATGAAGAACTATTTGTTTAACTGTTCTGCCATTTCTTTCCCATTATAAATTCACCTGTCTCTTATTGTAAGGGACCTACATTTGACTTCACTAATCTTTTCTTTTTTACATGTCTAAAAAAGTTTAAAGTCATTTTTTATATTCCCTGCAAGCTTTCTGCAAGCTTTCTTTCATGCTATTGAGTTCTAAATGAATCCCCCCCCCCCCCCCCCCCCCCCCATGGTTGAGCCACCTTCCCCGTTTTATTTTTTCACCAGACAGGGATGAGCAATTTTTGGAGTTCATCCATGCGGTCTTTAAATCTTTGCCATTGCATCTCCACCGTCAACCATTTGTCCCAATCCTCCATTCAAGTTCTAAATGTATCCCTGTACTCCGGTTTGCTGCTTCCTCTGGCCAATTTATATGCCTTTTACTTGGATTTAACACTATCCTTGATTTCCCTCGTTAGCCATGGTTGAGCCACCTTCCCCGTTTTATTTTTTCACCAGACAGGGATGAGCAATTTTTGGAGTTCATCCATGCGGTCTTTAAATCTTTGCCATTGCATCTCCACCGTCAACCATTTTAGTATAATTTGCCATTCTATCCTAACCAATCCCCATCTCATACCTTCAAAGTTTTCTTTCTTTAATTTCAGGACCCTAGTCTCTGAATTAACTGTGTCACTCTCCATCCTAATGCAAAATTCCACCACTCTCCATCCTAATGCAAAATGCCACCATATTATGGTCGCTGTTCCCAAGGTACTTTGCACAACAAGATTGCTAAGCAACGGGATCCTTCCTCATTACATAATACCCAGTCTTGGATGGCATGTCCTCTAATATATTCAGGTTTCTATATATTGGTTTAAAAAAACATCCCGTATACATTCCAAGAAATCCTCCTCCTCAGCGCTGCCTCCAATTTGGTTGGCCCAATCTATATGTAGATTAAAGTCACCCATGGAAAGCATTATTTGAAGAAGGGTCTCGACCCAAACCGTCGCCTATTCCTTCGCTCCGTAGATGCTGCCTCACCCGCTGAGTTTCTCCAGCTTTTTTGTCTTCCTCAGATTTTTCCAGCATCTGCAGTTCTTTCTTAAACATGGAAAACAACCAGTCATTCCTAATGCTTTTAGCTATAAAGTCTGGGATCTGATCTCCCATTTTACATTGCGAGTTGTATCAGAAGCAGAACAACCTTTTTAATGCAAGGGTTGTTTCTGGATAAGAGTAGTTTTGAGCACAACACGTCCCAAAGTTACGTACAAGGAGACAGAAACTCAATGTATGCTGAGTACAAGTTTTGCTTATAATTTCTTGCTTGAGATACTTTAATTTGGGGAAAAATGTACCCAAGCAAAAAAACAAACAAAAACAGCATGACAAGGTAGGAATGCCTGGTCTGGACTAAAATGGGCTTTGATTGCTAACACTAATGTGAGTGGGATGAATTGTCACGTGTTAATCTGCACACAATAAGTGGAACAAAATTTATTGGAATTGAAGAAATTAGACAGGTACCTGGATAGGACAGGTTTATGGGCTAAACACAAGCATGTGAGACTAATGTAATTGTGACATGTTGGTTAGCATGGGTAAGTTGGGCCGAAGGGCCTGTTTCCATGCTGTATAACTATGATTCTTTGAAAATGCAGAGGTGACTTCAACTCGCACTTTGACTGAGTTTTGCATGATTTTAGTATCCAAAGACCAAGTTTAGTCAAAGTACTTGAATCTTGCAGCAGAGAAATGGGACCTATGGTCTACCATGTCCATGTCTACTCTTTTGGCCATCTGCACCAGCCATTAGGGCAGTATCCGTATCCTTCCATGCCTTGCCCTCACCTATTTTACGGTCTATATAAATGTCCCTTAAAATGCAGCAATTCCTGCACCTCCTCTTGCAACTTGTTCCAGATCTCAACCTAAAGAAAAACTGTTCGCTTGGATCCCACTTAAAACTCCTTTCCCTCTATAACTCTACCATAGCCTGAATCTTGCACCTATCTTCCTAATCTATGCCTATTGCCATTACAAGCCCAGCCCACACAATCTCCCACTGTGATTAAAATCCTCTAATCCAGGCAACAAAATGTGATATGTTTTAAAATTAGTTTGGTGCTGGAAGAAAATTCAGAGTTGGAGTAATTTCCGTATTTCCAGGTGGCAGAGTTCATTGGCTTGGGAGAGAGTAATGCAGGAACCATGGCGAGTTGCTGCAGGGAACTGCTGCTGAAGGGGTTGACTACATTGGATCCTTCAGGGCCAGACTCACTGCAAGCACTTTTCACCAGCCAACACTTAACATGTTGGGGGCCAGACAGCTGATCTTACTGAACCTGCACACCTGGGAAACATCTGGCCATTAAGCCCATTCTGCATCCCAAAATAATAACTCAAAAGAGCATATCCCGAGAGTTGTGTAGGAAGAAATTGAAGATGCAGGTTTAAACCGGATAAACACAAAATGCTGGAGTAAATCAGCGGGTCAGACAGCATCTCTGGAGAAAAGGTATAGGTGACGTTTCAGGTCGAGACCATTCTTCAGACCCAGGTTCTCTTACATTGCCCCGTGCCCCATTCCACCTACACCTTCCAAAACTCCTTGCTAGCTGGCTTTAGAAGTATTTCTCAGATTGTCAGAAACATCGAACATTTAAAAAACTTACATTTAAAAATTCGTGTAATTACAAATAATGTTAAATTTAATCTTTGTCTGCTTTGTTGTCACCTTCACCTAGTTAACAATGACCTATTCTAAATTTTCCTTGAATTTCGTCCCCTTTGCTGTCTCGTTTTCACAACTTACATTTCCATATATGTGTGTCTCTCTCTTCCCTGACTCTCAGTCTGACGAAGGGTTTTGATCCAAAACATCACCCATTCCTTCTATCCAGAGATGCTGCCTGTCCCACTGAGTTACTCCAGCGTTTGGTTTCTATCTTCACCATCTATCGATGCAGATGGCATGCCAAAAACAGGCAGAACTTTGATGAGGAGCCATAGTGTCTGGTCTCCAAGAAAGGATTGAATTTCAAATGAGGAAATGCAGTGAAGATTCACCGATTAATTCTGAGTGTGTTGCACGAGTTCGCATTAAAGAGGAGATGTTATCTCATTGAACTTACAATGTTTTTATTGGGCTAAGTGGGTGGAAATTGCTGTTATTCATGGCTGGAGTGTTGACAACCAGCAGTCTCAAAACCAAGGTAAGGGATCAGCCATTCTGGTCAGATATGAAAAGTAATTTCTTCACCTAGAATGCAGTGAGTCTTTGCATAGGAAGGAACTGCAGATGCTGGGGTTTAAACTGAAGATGGACACAAAAAGCTGGAATAACTCAACGGGTCAGACAGCATCTCTGGAGAAAAGCAATAGTTGACATTTTTTTTAAGAAGGTCGAGACCCTACTTCAGACGGAAGTTCTTTGAAGTTCAGAACTTCTTTGTCATGTGTATTCAAGAACGTGTTATATTGTCAGAGCCCTACAGCACAGAAATAGGCCTTTCACCTATTAACGCCACACTGACCACCAAACACTCATTTACGTAAAATCCTATTCAAATCCTACATTATTGTCCCCACATTCTCCTCGACCCACAAGATTCTACTGCTCACTTGCACACAAAGAGCAGTTTTCAATGGCCATTTAAGCTCTCGTCACACATATTTTGGATGTGGGAAGGAACTGGAGCAACGGGGAAAAATCTGCAGTCACAGGAAAAATAGGTCAACTCCTGAGGTCAAGATTATTGGAGATTTGAAAACGTCAGCTCTGCTAGCTGCCCCAGTTTGAAACCCAAAAGGTTGATAGACGTTTAGAGATAAAGCAAATCAAAAGATATGAGGTTAGTGCATGAATACATTTTCCCTTTCCACTACAAAATGAAGCTGCTCAGCTTGTATCCATCCATCCCTGGTAAAAATGCACGGTCTTGTGCAGACTTTTTAAAGAGAAAGAATGGGTGACATTTCGGGTCGAGTCTGATGAAGGGTCTCGACCCAAAATGTCACCCATTCCTCTCGTCAGAGATGCTGCCTGTCCCGCTGAGATACTAGCGTTTTGTGTCCATCTCCAGTGTAAACCAGCATCTGCAGTTCCTTCCTACACATGCAGACTTTTGAAATGTACCAAGTGAAAGCTTGGTTCTTTTTTCTCATCAGCAGCTGGCCACAGTGTGCTCCCCACTGGGCAAACTGCAAGGGTTATCAATTTGTATTTTTTTTTCCTGGTGCTCTGCTTTTCTTTTTCTCTATTTCCTTGCTGTATTGGCAATTTAATGGGGTACAGTTCAATGGGGTTCCTGGAAATTTTCAGTGTCATTTTCAAGCAGCCGTCTTCATGTTTATGTCCAGGACATATTAGTGGCCATGTGACTGCAGGGTCTTTTATCTGTTCCCAATTACAATTCATTTTACTATACTCAAATTCATTGCAAAAGGATTTGAGTATAGGAGCAGAGAGGTTCTACTGCAGTTGTACAGGGTCTTGGTGAGACCACACCTGGAGTATTGCGTACAGTTTTGGTCTCCAAATCTGAGGAAGGACATTATTGCCATAGAGGGGGTGCAGAGACGGTTCACCAGACTGATTCCTGGGATGTCAGGACTGTCTTATGAAGAAAGACTGGATAGACTTGGTTTATACTCTCTAGAATTTAGGAGATTGAGAGGGGATCTTATAGAAACTTAAAAAAAAATTCTTAAGGGGTTGGACAGGCTAGATGCAGGAAGATTGTTCCCGATGTTAGGGAAGTCCAGGACAAGGGGTCACAGCTTAAGGATAAGGGGGAAATCCTTTAAAACCGAGATGAGAAGAACTTTTTTCACACAGAGAGTGGTGAATCTCTGGAACTCTCTGCCACAGAGGGTAGTTGAGGCCAGTTCATTGGCTATATTTAAGAGGGAGTTAGATGTGGCCCTTGTGGCTAAGGGGATCAGGGGGTATGGAGAGAAGGCAGGTACGGGATACTGAGTTGGATGATCAGCCATGATCATATTGAATGGCGGTGCAGGCTCGAAGGGCCGAATGGCCTACTCCTGCACCTAATTTCTATGTTTCTATGTTTCTATGATGCATCACAACTTGGTTTGGCAACAGTTCTGCCCAGGGCCATAAGAAATTGCAGAGAGTTATGAATGTATCCCAGTCCATCACACAATCCAGCATCTCCGTCCCATCAGCTGCATCTAACACTTCATGTTGTCTCAGGAAAGCAGCCAACATAGTTAAGGACCATTTACAGCCGGGCATTCTCCCTTCTGCCCTTTCCATTCAGGCAGAAGATATAAAGAGGTGTTTCCACTATCTCATATGCTTCTTTGTCATATTGTTCTTTGTTCTTCTATAATATGGGAATATGAAGACACTCACAAAACATGGAACAAAGGCCATTCAAACCAGTAAAGCACTGGCCAGGTGCAATGAGTCCCCTGTCATATAGTTTGCTATATTTTTACCCCTACTATAATCAGATAAAACTCTGAAATATCTTCTCTTCCCCAGATGTCAATTAATATATTTTGGCATGGTACATTAATTTGTGACTGCCACAAGGGAACAAGGGACCAGGAGCAGGCATTAGCCAATCGATCTCTCAAGACTCCCACTCAATTAATAAGGTCACTGCTGATCCAGTCTTGGCCTCAAGCACTACTTTCCTGCTCTCTCCCAATCCACTTAACTCACTGAGATTTAAAATAAAATGTCTGTCGATCGCCACCTTCAATATATTCAATGACTCTGCCTGCACATTTCTAGGGTATATTGAGTTCCAGAAAACATTACGCCCATCCAAGTGAAGACATCACCCTTCAGCTCTGCCTTAAGTTACTACCACTTATTATGAAACCATGCTCAACTAATTCTATTATATCCACATCAGCTTACAATGTAAAATATAAACAGTCAACCCCATTGAAATGCTGGAATGAGAGCGAGTACAGAGGCTGGTAACAATGTTGGAGTAAATATTAGAGCCAAAAATATGTTAGAGCTACCGCCTCAGAGTGCCAGAGACCTCGGTTCAATCCTGACCTCGGGTGTTGCCTGTATGGAGTTTCCATATTTTCCCTGTGATTGTGTGGGTATTCCCCAGGTGCTTCAGTTTCCTCCTACATCCAAAAGACTGGAAAGGTTTGTTTGAAGGTTAATTGGCCTCTGCAAATTGTTCCTAGGTATGTAGCTGAGAAAGTGGGATAACATAGAAAATGGTGTCGACTGGTGATCGATGGTTGGCGTGGACTCGATGGGCTGAAGGGCCCATTTCCATGGTGTTTCTCTCAACTAAACCAAACTAAATAGATATTAATGTTTTTTTTTTAATTGCCATTCTCTCTGCTGCCTCTGCTGGTGGGAGGGGGGAGGGACTATAAAACCCAGAAGTGGTGTGCCTCACTCAGTCTCTGCAAGATGGAGGAAGTATGAGGGTCATGTCTCTCTGAGCTGTGAATAACACTGAACACATGTCTACTCAACTGAGTGCCCTTAATGCTGTTCCAAAATGCTTACAAAAAGTGTCTATTGTTTCTAAAATGGTTGCCAAAGGTGTCTCTATTGGTTCTAAAATGCTTGCAAAAAGTGCCTATTTTCGTTCTAAAGTGGTTGCAAAAAGTGTCTATTTTTGTTCTAAAAGACTTGCAAAAAGTGTCTATTGGTTCTAAAATGCGTGCAAAAAGTGTCTCTATTGGTTCTTAAATGCTTCCATAAAGTTGCTCTATTGGTTCTAAAATGCTTGCAGAAATTGTCTTTTGGTTCTAAAATGCTTGCAGAAAGTGTCTCTATTGGTTCTAAAGCTTGCAAAAAGTGTCTATTGGTTATAAAATGCTTGCAAAAAGTGTATATTGGCTGTCGTTGTGGTGGTAACTACTTTGAAAGGCTGTACTGCAAAAAAAGTAAAGGCTGTTGGTGGTGGTAACTGCTTTTAAATGGCTGCACTGGAAAAGAATGGCTGGTGGTGGTATCTGCTTTGAAGGGCTGCACTGTAAAAAAAAATGGCTGTTGGTGGTGGTAACTGCTTTGAAAGTGTCTATGGTTCTAACATGCTTGCAAAAAGTGTCTATTGGTTCGAAAATGCTTGCAAAAAGTGTCTCTATTGGTTCTAACATGCTTGCAAAAAGTGTCTCTATTGTTTCTAACATGCAAAATGTGTCTATTGGTTCTAAAATGCTTGCAAAAAGTGTTTATTTTAGTTCTAAAATGCTTGCAAAAAGTGTCTCTATTGGTTCTAAAATGCTTGTAAAAAGTGTCTCTATTGGTTCTAAAATGCTTGCAGAAATTGTCTTTTGGTTCTAAAATGCTAACAGAAAGTGTCTTTTGGTTCTAAAATGCTTGCAGAAAGTGTCTATTGGTTCTAAAATGCTTGCAGAAAGTGTCTTTTGGTTCTAAAATGCTTGCAAAAGTGTCTATTGGTTCTAAAATGCTTGCAGAAATTGTCTTTTGGTTCTAAAATGCTTGCAGAAAGTGTCTTTTGGTTCTAAAATGCTTGCAGAAAGTGTCTATTGGTTCTAAAGCTTGCAAAAAATGTCTATTGGTTCTAAAGCTTGCAAAAAAATGTCTATTGGTTCTAAAGCTTGCAAAAAGTGTCTATTGATTCTAAAATGCTTGCAAAAAGTGTCTATTGGCAGTTGTTGTGATGGCAATAACTATGAAAAGCTGCACTGCAAAAGAAAATGCCTGTTGTTGGTGGTGGTAACTGCTTTTAAAAGGCTGCACTGCAAAAAAAAATGGCTGTTGTTGGTGATGGCAATTGCTTTGAAAGGTGTCTATTGGTTCATGCTTGCAAAATGTATTTCTATTGGTTCTAAAATGCTTGCAGAAATTGTCTGTTGGTTCTAAAATGCTTGCAGAAAGTGTCTCGATTGGTTCTAAAGCTTGCAAAAAGTGTCTATCGGCTGTTGTTGTGGTGGTAACTGCTTTGAAAGGCTGCACTGCAAAATAAAGGCTGTTGTTTGTGGTGGTAACTGCTTTTAAATGGCTGCACTGGGGAAAAAATGGCTGTTTGTGATGGTAACTGCTTTTAAATGGCTGCACTCTAAAAAAATGGCTGTTGTTGGTCGTGGTATCTACTTTGAAAGGCTGCTTTGAAAGGTTGCATTCCAAAAAAAAATGCTGTTGGTGGAGGTAACTGCTTTGAAAGGCTGCCCTGCAAAAAAAAAAGGCTGTTGTTGGTAGTGGTAACTGCTTTGAAAGGCTGCACTGCAAAAAAACAAATGGCTGTTGGTGGTGGTAACTGCTTTTAAATGGCTGCACTGGAAAATAAATGGTTGTTGGTGGCGGTAACTTCTTTGAAAGGCTGCAATGCAAAAAAAAAAACAATGGCTGTTGTTGGTTGTGGTAGCTGCTTTTAAAAGGCTGCCCTGCAAAAAAAAATGGCTGGTGTAGGTGGTGGTAACCGCTTTTAAATGGCTGCACTGGAAAAAAATAGCGGCTGTTGGTGGTGGTATCTGCTTTGAAAGGCTGCATGGCAAAAAATAATGGCTGTTGTTGGTGGAAACTTGACTACTTCCTGTTTGCACAAATATTGATTTTAGAAAAAACGCTACCACTTACAGCTGTGATTTTTGGCCATCTTACTCAGTTCCTCGCCACTCATCAGATGCAGAGGATTCTTCTCATCAATTAAAAATAAAAGTGTTAGTGTTAAAAATTTTTTTTGAGTATCTCACTACTGTCAATCATGCCATGAAGGCCACGCCCCTTCCAGTTGGAGCAGGAGGGATTATAAAACCCGTAAGTGTGGGTGTGGCTCAGTCTATGCAAGATGGGGGAAGAGAGAGGTCATGACCGTCTGAGCTGTGAATCAACTGAACACGCTGAATGTCTACTGAACTGTGAGTGTGGTGTTTTGTGTGGTTCTATAATGGTTTTATGGTGGTTTCACACTGATTGAAATGGTATGAAACTGCATTTGAATGTGGTCGTCTTGCATCCTGTCTGAAATGGCATGAAATTGCACTAGCATTTGGTGGCCTTGCACCCTGTTTGAAATGGCATGAAAGTGCACGAGTTTGGTGGCCTTGCACCCTGCTTGAAGTGGCATGAAACTGCACTTGAATTTGGTGGCCTTGCACCTTGCTTGAAGTGGTAAGGAACTGCACTTGAATTTGGGGACCTTGCACCCTGCTTGAAATGGTAGGAAACTTCATTTGAATTTGGTTGCCTTACACCCTTGCTTGAAGTGGAATTTCAAAGAATGGCCACGAGTCAACTGTTAGTCCACCAGCCGTTAGTGAGCTGCCAGCACATCAGGCCGGAGTGACTGAGCTGCCACCTCAAGAATCCATTTGGCCCACAATGTCCATACTAACCAGCCCCTTCAGACCACAGTACCATACTGCATCGGGGGACCAGCCCTCCCATGTGAACATGGGACCCAACGGGTCCCACTTAGTCTAGTAATACATACAATCAGACCCTAAATAATTCCTCCAGAGACTATATGTTTAAAGCTATGTTCAAGATGAATCTGTAAATAAAGCTTGAAAATTCCATAGTTACCTAATGTTTGAGGTAAGGAGAAGTTTTGGTGTTTTGTGATGTGTATTAACAATAACATCATTAATATATACTTCAAAGCCTTTGCATCCCTCTTTAATATAGCTTTTAAGATTGGTTGCATGAAACATATATTTTTTAATTTCTGTTTTGTGAAAAGTAAGAATATTGCTTCATAAACTAAATTATTATTCAAGAGATGTCAGTGATGAAACAGCAGACTAATTTATCCTTCCTGTAATGTGGGACAGATGAATATTCCAGATTGGTTATGAGTGATGTCATGCTTTCTAAAGTATTCGCAGTCATTTCCATTCAATATCGGGGCAGGCCAAAAAATTACTTCTCATCAAATAAATTACATTCGCTTTCTCTCCGGAGATTATGATCTGTTCAATTTTTCACACTGCAATTCTGATGGAGTTTGCATGAACTACGTCCAGATAGTTTGTGTGTGGCACTGACAATTTGTGTCAGTAGTTTAGTCAGAGATCCCATCTGGTCAATTATTTGTCCTCTCACCGCTTGCACACCAAGGAAGTCAGTGACAGCTAATTCTCTGCTTTGCAAATTCCAAAGTGTCTTTTAAATGCAAGATGTGTAAAACAAATAGGACCCCTCAAAGATCAACATAGAGGAATTAGCAAGGAGGAGGTATTGGCAGACTAGAAGCTCAAGGTGGATAAATATCCAGGGCCTGAACAAGTACATCTTCAGAACTTGTGGCAAGATAGGTAAGAAATTTGCAGAGCCCCTTTCAGAGAAATTGGCATCAACTTCTGGTACTGGTGAAGTTTCAGAAGACTGGTGGATGGGTTATGGTGTGTTGCTATTTATGAAGGGCATTTGAGGACAAGCAGGTAGCTAATGGTTGATGAACTCGATGTAAGTGGAGAGCAAGCTGTTTGAGAAGATTCTAGGGGCCACGATCTACCATCATTTTGACAGCAACCAACTTGTTTGGAATGGGCAGCATGGCATTTCACGTAAGAAATCATGCCATATAAATCTGATAAGGTTTTGTTTAAATAGGTCACCAGGGAAATTGATGAGGTGTGGGAAGTGGATGTTGTCAAAATAGAGTTAAGCAAAGTAGACAGGCAATATCTCTGGAGAGCAGGAATGAGTGATGTTTCTGGTCAAGATCCTTCTTCAGACTGATGTCAGGAGAGTGGGCGGGACAGTGATAGAATGTAGTCGGAGACAGTGAGACCGGTGGGAGAGCTGGGAAGGGGGATGGGTTGGAGAGAGTGAAAACAAGGGCTATATGAAGTTAGAGAAGAGTGGTGCCTGTGCTTGGTCTTGCTGATGTACAGGAGTTGACACCTGGAAGAGCAGATACAGTAGATGAGTTTGGAGGAGGTGCAAGTGAACCTCTGCCTCACCTGGAAATACTGTTGTTGTCCTTGGATGCAGATGAGGGGGGAGGTAAAGGGACAGATGTTGCATCTCCTGCAGTTGCAGGGGAATGTACCTGGGGAAGGGGTGGTTTGGGTGGGAAGGGACAAAATTGACCGGGGAGTTGTGGAGGGAATGGTCTCTGCAGAAAGCAGAAATGGGAAGACGTGGCCAGTAGTGGGATCCCACTGGATAGAGTTTAGCAAGGTCTTTATCAAGATCCTGCACAATAAGCTTGTCAGGAAGGTTAGTTTGCATGGAATCCATTGGGAGTTAGCCAATTCGATTCAAAAGTGTCGGAGGAAGAAATCAATGGATAGTTGTGGAGGGTTGTTTTTCTGATTGGAGGCTTGTGACCAGTGGTGTGCTGCAGAGGTCAGTGCTAGATACATTGCTGTTTGTTATGTTTGGATTAGAACAGACTAACTGGGACCGATTGGGTCCCTGTCACACGGGAGGCCTGTTCCCCCAACGCAACACGCTCCCCCAATGCAATATTCTACCACTCACCCATAGCCCCCAACTGTGCAGACGCGGCTCATTTCCCATCATCGCCAGCACAATCTGCCCCTCTTCACCCTCCTTCTCACCCTCTCCTCCTCCCCTCCCAAATCCCTGTCCTCACCCTTCCTCTCTTTCCCCCTAGCCTCAGTCACTCCATCCCCTCCCTCCATAACTCCTCTCCCCTCCTATCTCCCAATCCTCACCTCCCCCTATCCCCCCCACTATCCCTCCTCACCTCCCCCACTGCACTATTTCCCACTCCCTACATCCACCACACCCCCCTCCTCACCCTAAATTCCCTGTCCATCTCCTCACCTCCTCTACTTTCTCCCCTCTCCCTCCACTCGCTCAATTCCTAGTATGGATGTTGTGGGCTGAAGGGACTGGTTTCCAGAGGGCTGCTATGGACATTGTGGGCCGAATAGCTTATTGGGCTGGTGGCTCAGTCACTCAAGCCTGTTGTGCTGGCAGCTCACTCACTCACGGCTGGTGAGCTGGAATGTTGACTCACGGCTATTCCATTTCAAGCGGGGTGCAAGGCCACCAAATTCAAGTGGTTTCATACCACTTCAAGCAGGGTGCAAGGCCACTAAAGACAGCGAGTCATGATCTCTCCCTCCCCCATCTTGCAGAGACTGAGCCACACCCACACTTCTGGGTTTTATAGTCCCTCTCCCCCCAGAAGTGGCATGGCCTTCATGGCCTGATTAACAGGAGAGAGAATGTCAACATTTTTTAAAGACTAATAACACTTTTATTTTTAATCGATGGGAAAAATACTCGGCATCGGATGAGCGGAGGGGGACTCTGAGTAAGATGGCCAAAAATCACAGCCTTACGTGATAGCATTTTTTCTAAAATCAATATGCAGTGCAACAGGAAGTGGTCAAGATCAGACTTTTAGTAATATAGATGTTGGCAAGCCTTGTCACTGCAGTTTAGGAAACCAATTTGTCTTGTCAGATGCCTTCTGTACAGTGCTTCAAGCCCATTTAAAAAATGTATTGAGTTGTCACATGATGTTCCTTCATTACTTCTTCCATTCTTACATTGCTGCATATCAATTAGCAGTTGGGTGCTTGATTGATTTTACTAATTACAATGGATGAAGGAAGCCTATGTAAGTTAACATTAGGTGTCCTCTCCATGTTTATGAACACAATGGCTGCTTAAGCATTTTCTTTTTTCTATTATTGACTGTAGACTGCTGTCATTACCTGGAACCATTCTTCCAGTGAAGGGACTCGTGTAACTGCTATGTAGAATTTGGACCCAGTCACAGTGATAGAATGGTTATATATTCCCAAGTCAGCATTATGTACAGTCCGGGATGGATCCTGCAAATGGTTTTGGAAGGTGCTGTAAAAGTGACATTTTTGCTTTGAGCATCCTCTGTGACCAGGGCCTCGCATCCTTCTTGTAATGGGCGACCAGAAGTGCACACAGCACTCTAAATGCAGCCAAACTAAAGTCCTATTCAGCGATATCATACTTGTTCTTTATTATTTTCGCATACAAAGGAGAAAGTTCTTATGATCTTCGAGAGGTGTACAAAATCATGAAAGGAATTGATTGGGTAGACACACAAGTTTCTTGCCCAGAGTAGGGGAATCGAGAACCGGAGGACATAGATTTAAGGTGAGGGGGAAAGATGAAATAGGAATCGAAGAGGTAACTTTGTTATACAAAGGGTGGTGGGTATATGGAACAAGCTGCCCGAGGAGGTAGTTAAAGCATGTTCTCTTACATTATAGAAACGTTTAGTCAGGTACATAGATAGGATATGTTTAGATGTAAATTGGCCAGACGCAGGTGTAAAAACACACTTCTCAAGCTTACCCCGCAGTCTTGTTCAGTCAAAAACCACTTAGTCATGGACTGGAACTAATCTTTAGTTTTAGATTGAACAGCAAATTCCCCTATTTCGATACCTAAACCACCGCGGGTTCGATCCTTGATCCTACCTGGCCAAGCCCTTCAGCCTCGTGCAAGCAGAAACACTCCAAAAGGACACACAGTCCTGAGTGCACTTCCAGAAGAGCAACACCAATCTAAGATGGAGACACCTTTTTTAGGTCCGCGAACCTTGAGGAGCCGAACTACATAGAATAGAATGCCTTTTATTGTCATTCAAACAAACAAAAGTGGTGGTCTCTTTACAACCAATCAAACATTAATTACATTAATTGACAGTTCCCCAAACCAATAATGGAGTCTCCCATATTTTGTTTGTACAGAAGCTTCTGGAAGGAAGCTAACTTAACTGAATAATGCAACATTTACCCTGGAACTCAAACAAATCTGCCAGGACTTAACACTTTGGCTAATCAACAAACAGCAGGGTAACTGTCTCGCAACATTATTTACAATGCTTTCGCAGTAATCCAATCAACTTCCATTCTCCGCATTGTCAAAGCTGCCACAGCCAGACATAAAAACAGTTTTTATTCACGAGTAATTGCTCTACTCAACAGCCAAAAATCTGTAGCCTCCCTTTGATCTGGTATTTTGTTGGTTCACATGCTTGATCAATGGTGTTTTATCATTAATGTCTTATTGTTATTAATGTTTAGTTTTTTCTGAGTCATTTGCAACTGTCACTATGTCATCTTGTGGGCGGAGCACCAAGGCAAATTCCTTGTATGTGAATACTTGGCCAATAAACTTCATTACTTACCTTCATGCATATATAATTCTTTGGTGGTCCTCTGCAGAAATATCATTCATTCTGTCAATTGAAGAGATACACATTTCTTATCTGCAACATTGATCTGGGAGCTAGACTTACTGGCACCAAGCAGCAGCTTGTCTTGTGATATATAGAAACAAAGATGACCAAAATGGCCATCCAATGCATGAATCCTCTGCTAAATTTTGGTTCTATTCCTGTTCCTTTTTGGCCAGGATTTACACAGGCAGGTGGGACTAGTGTAGATGGGGCATGTTGGCCAGTGTGGCCAAGTTGGTCCGAAGGGCCAGTTTCCACACTGCAGGACTCTGTGACTAAGTTAAGCAACATTCTCAATTGAATAGCCACAGGGAACTGCAGATGCTGGCTTACAAAAAAAAGTGCTGATGTAACTCAGCAAGTTGGGCAGCATCTTTGGAAGGCATGATAATTGACCTTTCCTCAGACTGAAGGGTCCTGGCCTGAAATGTCACCTATCCATGTCTCCCAGAGATGTCTGATCGGCTGATTTACTCCAGTACTATGTGTCTTTTTACTTGCGTAGATAGACATTGCTATTCCTTCATTATTTCCCATTCCTGGAACTTCACTCACCAAAACCATTTTGGAAACATCACATGTCAATAGACATTAAGAATTCAGGGTTGTAATTCAATACCACTTTGTGGGGAAAAGGAGATGCAAGGATGACATGTTTGGTTTAGTTTAGTTTAGTTTGCAGTGGGGAAATAGGCCCTTCAGCCCACCGTGTCTGCACCGACCAGTGATCCCTACACATTAACATTATCCTACACTAGACTCATTTTACATTTATACCAAACCAATCAGCCTACAAACCTATACGTCTTTGGAGCGTGGGAGGAAACCAAAGTTCTCGGAGAAAACGCATGCGGAGAATGTACCAACTCTGTACAGGCAGCACCCATAGCCAGGATCAAACCCAGTTCTCTGCCACTGTAAGGCAGCAACTCTACTGCTGCACCACTGTGCTGCCCTAACATTGTCTGTAGAAATACAGCGTGTAAACAGCCCTTTAGCCCACCCAGTCGGTGTCGACCAGCAATCACCCTGTACACTAGCATTATCCTACACACTAGAGACAATTTACAATTTTCAAAAGGCATTAAAACCTACAAACCTGTAGGTGTTTGGAGTGTGGGAGGAAACTGGAGCATCCGGAGAAAACCCACGCAGTCACAGGGAGAATGTACAAACTTTGTACCGACAAGTAACCCTAGTAAGAATCAAACCCAGGTCTCTGGCACTGTGCCACCTTGCCCCCCTTATTGCAATGACACATGAGAAAAATGGATTTTCAAAATGATGGTTGTGAATTCCTATGTTTTGTGTAAGTGGCCAGGTTAAAGATTTTTCTTCATGAAACGCAGAATTAATTATGACTTAATTATGACATAATTGACAGTATTTAGCCATTTCCAATTTTTCTGCCTTATGGTGACACAGGTTGAGTAATTTTGTTAGAAATGTCTTCATTGTTTTTACTTATGAAAATCACCATTTCAGTTCCCTTGTCAAAGTAAGACTAGCAGTAACAAAACATAATATTTTAGTTACAGATATTTAAATCAAATTCCAACATTTCAATTGCTCCAAATTATACTTGACAACTTGACTTCCATTGTTGGCTTTTTCACAGTATGATTCAAATTTAAATGCTTTGACTAACTTCCTTGTTAAAATGGATTTCACTTTGATGCATCCATACATCCCATACCAAGGTTAATGGAGAAATATGTCAGACTCTGCACATACATCAAAAATACAACGTCTGACAAGCATGTTTCTCCTGGGCATTGAAGCATACTCTGAAGATTCTTCTTATTCCAGGCTTTATCTACCATTGTTACTGATGAGTCATGCAGTGAATTTGACAGTGCATGATCAAATTAGCAAAAGGTTTGACAACAACATCCAAATCTGACAAATCTGGCAAAGATTAATATCTCATTTTCTGAAGAGAAGCCCGACTATTGGAAAGGTTGTCAATGCTGATATACAGTGGATGGACACCTGATTAATTTGTTTCTTTACCCTCCAGCTTTTTCCCCCAACCCTGCCTCTTCTTACTCAGAGGAGGTCAGGGCTTTGGTGTTAGGACATGGAAAACATATACTCACCTCTAAGGTGCCCAGTATGCAATTGGCTGCTTGCACACCGAGTGTAGATTGACTACAATGGAACATGATAACACTGCTCTCTCCCCTTTCATTGGAAATGCAGACATTCTTGCAGGATTTTTCAGAGGTAGAAACATGGGGCAATGACTAGCAATGTTACAAAATTTTGAGATTTTAAAAATCAAGTCTGCAATTTATCCCTTCAGATAAAGCATAACAACAAGTTTAATTTGACTCCAAATTCACTTTCATATCTCAAGTATTAAAAAAGTTATGGCCATTTTCATACTCGGAAATTAGCATCATGTTCCCTATTGATTTTCAAAGGACATTACAAAAAAGCTGTGATCTTGGATAGTCAAAAGCCCGTAACTTTCTTAAAAATTAAGAGAACTGAATGAAATTTTCACCTATCATAGATTGAAGCATTCTGAAAAAATATAAAACAATCTTACTTGGATGACATGAAATTAAAGCATATAATTAGCTAAATACCTAATTGTAGCTAATTACAAAATTGACCGATGTGACAGAAATGGTAATAAACAACCAGACTGCCTTGAAAATTCAAAAATGTGATATTCTCAAGATCAGAACTTTAATATTATTGTATAATATGCTGCAAGTCAGTTATGGATAGGTAAATAAATTACAATTTCTAGCAAAAGACCACGTCTTTATGGAGAAGATCAGCTGCTAGCTGGTACATTGGCATATCATAATCAGTAGCATCATCATACTCCTCAGACTGCAACCAATAAGCAACTCTGTACACGTTGTTTTTCCTCAATTTTTCAATTTTAGAAAAAAAGGTAGAGATTATAAAGTTAAACGCTAAAACAAATAGTAAATACTAAAAAAGAAAATCATGTTTAATCAAAATTCAATTACTAGATATAAACATCTATCCATTTCTTAAATAGCCTAAGTGTCCAAAGATTATTCACAAATAATTCACAATATAACATGATTTTTATATCTAATTTACATTAATTTATAGGCCAAATGGAAGGAATTTAGTGTTCAATTGCTGTAAATAAATGCCCATTTAAATCGGTTTTCTAGTGGGTTCATGTGAACGCGCTGGTTTAGAACGTTCACATCGCACTGGATTTGTGCCCTCAAATGCCGAGAAAAATACTGCGGGATATAAAAAGCCCAAAATGAACTACTCGCTATAGAAAACTTTATATACAGGGTTATATACATGCCCCATTTAATGTAAAAATAAGGTACATACCTTTAATTGTTTGCTTTATAAAACCCTGGGGCTGCGAGAGGTTGAGTGAAAGAGAGCTTTTAAAACTATTATAATTATTATTCAAGGCCTATAAAACTAATAATAGCTTTTGCGACCGGGTCTTGCAGCGATTTTTCGTTAATGATTTACTAGGCTGAACATCTGCGATTAGAACAGCCTAGTAAAAATCGCGTTTTAAACCCGCCCCCTCCAAACAGCGCCAAAATCGCGGACATGGCTTTGGGCAGATTCCCAATGACGATTCAGGTAGGTTTTGTAACATACCTACAATGTCCATCCTCCATAACCTAAAGGGACTGGGCCCAATGGCACTGTCTACTGTATCCTACCACAGAGTGCATGTTAAAACTAAATCATCATAGAACATAGAGCAGTACAGCACAGGAACAGGAACCATGTCCGGATTGAACATGAAGTCAACTTAAACTAATCTTTCCCTCCAGGTGATCCATAATCCTTCAATTTCCTGCATATTCATATGCCGATCTAAAAGTTTCTTAGAAGCCACTATCATACCTGCCTCTACCATCACCCATGACAGAATCATTCATGAAAACGGTTGCCCTGCACATCTTCTATAACGTTTGTCCCCACTCACCTTAAAGCTAGGGTCTACCTCTGCATTTCCACCCTTGTAGAAAGGTTCTGACCGTTTACCCCATCTAGGCTTTTCATAAATTTACATGCATCTTCTGACATTCCAGCTAAAACAGACCAGGTTTGTCCATACTCAATTAAAGCTCATACTCTCAAATTCAGCAGTGTTCTAGTTAACCTCCTCTGCATCCTTTTCAAACTCTCCACATCCTTCTTGTAAGCAGGTGACCAAATCTGCATGCAATCCTCCAAATGCACCCTTACCAAAGTCCTATAACAGTGCATCATAACCTCAATTCCCAATTCCCTGATCTATAAAGGAAAGCCTACAATACGCTGTCCTTGCCACTCCATCTACATGCGTTGCCACTTTCAGGGAGCTATGAACTTGGAGCCAAGATCGTCTGTACATCAATGTTAAGGGTCTTGCCATTAACTGTATACTTTCCTCTTGCATTCAACCACCCAAAGTGCAACACCTCTTTAGAGTAATATTTACTCTCATTTGGAAGAGAATGGATTACACTTGAGAGTAGTTAGCAGGGCTTTGTACACAGTAGAACAAGTCTTATTAACTCAATTGCGTTTTTTTTTTAAGGAGGTGACGAAGATGATACTTAAGGGGTGTTGTTGCCTAAATGGATTTTAGCAAAGCATTTGATAGTTTGAATGGTATGCTGATCCAGAAGATTAAGATGCATGGGATTAACAGTGATTTGCTCATATGGATTCAGAGAGTCGCAAAGTAGAAATGAGTTGAGCAGAGCAAGTTTTTTTTAACAGGGTGGTGAGTGCCTGGAACATGCTACCAGAGGTGGTAGTAGAGGTAGATATGATAGTGGCATTTAAGGGACTTTTGGATAAATTTATGGATATACAGGGAATGGATTACATACAGGCAGATAAGAATGGTCTAGACACAGGCATTGTGGGGGCAAAAGGCCTGTCCCTATGCTGCACTGTTCCATGTTCTATGCCTGACATTTACATAGGTTAAATTCCATTCACCATTTCTCTGTCCATTTTGTAACTGATACACATTCTCCTGTATACTTTGACTCCTTCCTCACCAATGTTGGTGTGGTCTGTAAACCTCCTAACCAACCCTATCTACATCCACGTCATTTCTATATATCACAAACCGAGGTTCCACCACAGACCCTTGTGGAATCCCACTGGTCGCAGACCTCCAACCAGAATAATATCCTTCCACCACAATTCCCTGCCTTCTCTGAATAAGCCAGCTCCGATTTCAAATGGCCAAGTCACCACTGATCTTTTGCACCTGAATCTTCTAGATTAGCCTACCAGGAAGGACTTTATCAAAAGTCTCACTGAAATCCATGTGGACAACATCCTCTGCCCGAGCCTCATCAATAATCTTCATAACATCCTTAAAAAAAAATTAAGATTTTCAGAGATGATCAGCATGGTCAGAGCCATGCTGACTGTTCCTAATTTGCCCAGTCTCTTCCAGAGTCTCTTCAAATGAGAGTAAATATTGTCCAAAAAATCCTCTCTAACAGCCTTCCTATTTTTACTTCTCATAAGTGTAATGCTCAGGGACACTGGAATTCTCCAGCTTCTCACATCCCACAGGAGGAGCATACCAGAGTCCTCTACCATTTGCATTGTACTACCACTGGAGGAACTTATGGAAAGATCTCACCTTATTTTACCCATAGCCTCCTCACTGAAGCCTCCTAAGTCTAAGCCTCAACACTTTCCCTCAACACAGAGAACGCCACCTCAACACACAGCCTTTCCCATTGTAGCTGGTCCGCTATAACTTCATTCGTCCTTGGCTGTACTGCCTCTAATAGAGAATTGACTGACTGTTTTAAACTTTCCTGCTGCTATTTTGCTCTGCCTTTGGGCTTGAACCTGACTGTATGGGTTATTGTAAATCAGTGTCACTCATATTATGTCATGCTTTTGTAGTTACGCCCACTAGCTTTTCAGTAATCACTGCTTGCCTGGTTCCCTCAGATATAGTGGAACGTGCAAGTGTGAAGTCAAGCTTGCTATGTAGTTAATAAAGTCTTTGGATCTTTATCATGGTGTAAGGCTTCCATTATTATATGGACAACAAACAACAGTTATCCACTGCCAATTTGTGCATCTATTTTATAAACATAATAACAATAAACAAAATGTACACAACATGCTTTCTTAAATGTTTTGATACCCCTTTTCCAATGCTCAGGGAAGTAAAATGAAATAGTGTTAATTGGCCTATAAAATTGTCCCAAATGTGGAGTGGATGAGAAAGTGGAATAATAAGCATGTGATCGATGGTCAGCATAGACATAGTGGGTTGAAGGGCCTGTTTCCATGCTGTATTTCCATTCAATTCAATACAACTGACCTTTGCTTGATAGAGAAGCCCCCACCCCCATCTATCACAAAAAGGTTTTAGTGGCAGTACTCTCACCTTGAAGCTCAACATTAGAGAGCCTGGCACACAAATCTAGGCTGACAACACTGGGAGAATGATAAACTGTTGGAGAATCAAAGCCATACCTAGCTTCCAAAGGAGACATTGTCACATTTAGAAAATAAAGTGAAATGTTTGTTCATCCTGGTCAACATTTGCTGCTCAGTATAATATTAAAACAAATAATGTGGTGATTATCCCTTTGCCATTGTGGAGCTTTGCTGAGCACAAGGTATTCTGTTATGTTTTCTACAACAGTGAATATATTTTAAAAGCGATTTGACTGTAAAGTATAAGTTTCCAGAAAACATGAATGACACTTCTCTCTGACAAAATCTTCCAGTTTCCTTTCACGATTCAGTGAACTGTTCCAAAATCAAGGAGTGTACTCGTATAAAGAAATTCAGACTTACACAAAAAAGAGGATTAAGAGCAGCAAAGATTTGGACACAAAATGCTGGAGTAACTCAGTGAGACAGGCAGCATCTCTGGAGAGAAGGAATGGGTGACATTTCAGGTCAAGACCCTTCTTCAGACTGATGTCAGGGGAGAGGGAGATACATAGATAAGGAAGTGCAAGGTGTGAAAATAGGACAAAGGGAACAGACATCAAGGAAAATGTAGAATGTTTTGTTGTTAGCTGGGAGAAGGTAACAACAAAGCAAACAGAAATAAAATGTACTCAGAGATAGTAAGACTGGTCAGAGAACTGGGACGGGGAACAGGACGGAGAGAGGGAAAGCAAGACTTACTTAAAGATAGAGAAGTCAATGTTCATACCGCTGGAGTGTAAGCTGCCCAAGCGAAATATGAAGTGCTGTTCCTCCAATTTGCACTGGGTCTCACTCTGGAGATCAGGTAGGTCTCCACAGACTGAGCGGAGATGTTCAGCGAAACAATCACCAAGCCTGCACTTGGTCTCGCCAATATATACGTTACATAGGTTTGAATATTGCAGCAGGAGTTATGTCAATTTGTTTACCTTGAGACATTAAAAATACAATCTCACGGACACACAATATCAAAGCGTGCAGAGGCCATTATGACCAAATAACAATGAAACAGTTGAAATGTCCCAATTGAATTCTTAGGTTGGCTAATTAAAAGAATGGGAGAGCTAATTATTACAATGAAAGAAGAAAGGACGGACTTCAACATTGTGGTGTAATTTCAATGAAAGCCTTAGAGATTGTTAGCATTTGTTGATAGATAGATTAGATGCAAATTTTGGATACTCTGCCAGTCTGTTTGTGTTGAGTAATCACTCAAAGTGGTCTCAGAGGGTTCGGAATTGCACTTTCAAAATAGCTTCACATACAGTATAGTTAGTTGTTGGTGAACCACATTTCTAGACATTAAAGAAAAACTTTAAGATCAGAAAATGCTGGCAATTATCAGCAGGTTAGTTATCCTCTAGGGATTGAACAATAAAGTTAACCTCATTTCAATGACATCAAACTAAAATCTTAACGACAGAAGAAAATTAGCAATTAGTGTATAAAATCATGAGAGGAATAGATCAGGTAGATGCACAGAGTCTCTTGCCCAGCATAGGTGAATCTCGGACCAGAGTACATAGGTTTAAGGTGAAGGAAAAAAGATTTAATAGGAATCTGAGGGGTGACATTTTCACACAAAGGGTGGTAGGTGCATGGAACAAGCTGCCAGTAGAAGTATTTAAGAAGGAACTACAGATGCTGGAAAATTGAAGGTATACAAAATTGCTGGAAAAACTCAGCAGGTGCAGCAGCATCTATGGAGTGAAGGAAATAGGCAACATTTCAGGGCCCTTCTTCAGACTCAGCGAAGGAAATAGGCAACGTTTCGGGCCGAAACCCTTCTTCAGACTCCAATGTTTCACGCCAAAACATTGCCTATTTACTTCGCTCCATAGATGCTGCTGCACCCGCTGAGTTTCTCCAGCACTTTTGTCCACCTGCCCGAAGAGGTAGTTGAGGCAGGGACTACCCAACATTTAAGAAACAGTTCGACAGGTACATGTTTCCCACGCTGTATTACTCTATGACTCTACTAAATGTGATGGTAGATTAATTGACCAGATTAATTCTGGCAATGTAGGTTAATGTCAAAATCACAGAAGAGTTGATGGGAATGTGGAGAGAATAAAGGAGGGATTAATATGGGATTAGTGTAAATAGGTAGGTGATTTCTATAAGGTATCTTTCTTTGACTATGATCACAGTTTAAAGGGTTTTTTTTTTTTTTTAAAGGCAATTTTATTGAGTCAGTACACTGAGCTCTATCAAACAAGGGATGGTACAGGGTGTAATCTTAGGGAATGCAGCCAGGCAAATGGAGAAAGTGTCAGTGGACGAGCATTTTAGAGACATTGATCATGGTTTTAAGGTTGCAATGGAGTAAGACAACATATGCTGGAAAATAATGTCTGGAATTGGGGGAGAGTTTACTTCAATACAAGATCGGAACTACAAAAGTAGGACTGGGGAAAAAAAACAACAAGGCAATTCCATGTGATTAGTGGATCTCATTGAAAAATAGAATTAAGGGCCATCAAGTTCCTGTACTGGTAAAAAGCAAGGCCAACCCAAGATAGAGACTTTGCATGTCAAGGGTCATGGGATTGGCTACTGATTTTTTTTTTTAAGTTAGCTCACAGCAAGGTAAAGAGAACTGTAAAAAGGAGAAAATAGACAGAATAGAAATGTCAAGGGGATTCTTGGAGGGGCAGGTATTAAATGTTTGCGCTTGGAAAGGAAGGGATTAAATCAACTATTGTCAGCATAACACCGGGAGAAACCCACAGTCACAGGGAGAATGCACAAACTCCATACGCACACCACCCGTGGTCAGGATCAAACCCGGGTCTCTGGTGCTGTAAGGCAGCAACTGTACTGTAATGCCACTGTGCTGCCCTTCAGTCTGCAAAGTCACTGGCTTTAAGTTCCTGGGAATAAACATCTCCCAGGACCTCAAATGGCAAATGAACACCGTCACTCTCGTGAAGACGTCACATCAGCGGCTGTATTTCCTGAGGTCTCTGCGGAGAGCAAACGTCTCACAGCCGCTGCTGCTGTCCTTCTACCGATGCGCCGTGGAAAGTATCCTCTCCTATGGCATCCTGGTGTGGTTTGCTAGCTGCACTGTGGCTGAGAGGAGGGCGCTGCAGAGAGTTATAAAAACTGCACAGAGCATTACAAACGCTCAACTGCCCTCTTGGATGATATATATAGGGCCCGATGCTTGCGCTGGGCCACAAACATCAAGCAGGACACATCCCACCCTGCCAACCACCTTTTCACTCTGCTACCTTCTGGGAGGCGATTCAGGTCTCTGAAGGCTCGCACTGGTAGACTAAAAAATAGTTTCTACCCATGTGCGATAAAATAACTTAATTCCAACAGAGAACACTGGGGAAGCAAAATGTAATTCCAAGAAATGCAACATTCTTTTAAAATTATTCAGACATTTTTAAACCAGTCCCTGCAAACCTGCACTGTCCCTGCTCGCTTCAAAGTCTCCACTATTGCTCCCGTACCCAAAAAGCCAAGGATTACTGGTCTTTAATGACTACAGGCCTGTTGCACTGACCTCTGTAATCATGAAGACCCTTGAAAGACATGCTGGCCCACCTGACAAAATATCACAAACCCCACTGCTGGAGCCCCTGCAGTTTGCATACCGGGCCAATAGATTAGTGGATGATGCAGTCAACCTAGGCCTGCACTTCATCCTCCAGCACCTAGGCCTATGCAAGGATTTTGTTTGTGGATTTTAGCTCTGTATTAAACACCATTGTGCTACTACAATCCAAACTCGTCCAGTTGACTGGGCCTGAACCCCTCTGTCAGTGAATCACCAACTTCCTGACAGACAGGAAGCAGCATGCGAGGCTGGGAAAGCACATCTCGGACCCTCAGACCCTCAGCATAGGAGCACAGCAAAGCTGCGCACTGTCCCCTCTCCTTTATTCCCTCTACACCAACGACTGCACCTCCACAGACTCCTCATCAAGCTTCTCAAGTTTGCGGACGACACAACTATGATGCTTCTCAAGTTTGCGGACGACACAACTACGATTGGACTGATTCAGGATGGGGAGGAATCTGCCTTCAGAGAGGAAGTGACACAGCTGGTGTCCTGGTCCCATCGCAACTACCCGATGCTCAATACTCTTAAGATGGTGGAAGTGATTGTAGACTTTAGGAGAGCTCCCCCTCCCCTACCCTCACTCACCATCAGCAACACCACAGTCACATCTGTGGAGTAATTTAATTTCCTAGGAAACATCATCTCCAGGGACCTTAAATGGTAGGCTACCATAGACTCCACAGTCAAAAAGGCCCAAAAGAGGATGTACTTCCTGCGGAAGCTGAGAAAACACAATCTGCGACAGGCATTGATGGTCCAGTTTTATACTGCCATCATAGAGTCTGTCCTCACCTTCTCCATCATGGTCTAGTTTGGCTCAGCCACCAAGCATGACATCCGGAGGCTGCAGCGAATCGTTCGATCAGCTGAGAAAATTGTTGGCTGCAACTTCCCCCCATCGATGAACCATACACTGCAAGGGCTAGAAGGTGAGAGGATAAGCTCATCTCTGACCCCTCTCACCCTGGCCACAAAGTATTTGAAGCATTTCCCTCTGCAAGGCAACTCCAGACTGTCAAAGCCGCCACAGCCAGACATAAGCTTTTTTCCCCCCATGAACAATAGCTCTACTCAACAATCAAAAGTCTGTAACCTCCTTTTGCTCTGGTATTTTATTTTATTCTTCACATGTTTTAATTATGTTGTATTCTTAATTGTTTACGGTATATCATGTTGTTACATGCAAGCAAAGCACCAAAGCAAATTCCTTGTATGTATACATACTTGGCTAATAAAAAATATTCCATTCAATAAAAAAATAAATAAGATATATATTCAATTTGATAAGAAGTACAAAGTGATGGGTGAGAGTTGTCTTTGCAATTGGATGCCTGTGACCAGTGACTTACTACAGAGACCAGTGATCGAACCCTTGAAACATTAATGATCTGAAGAATATGTTGCAACCATATAGAACATTAGTTCAGCCACAGATGTAGTACTATGTGCCATACTAGTCACCAAACTCAAGGAAGGATAAGATTGCTTTGAAGAGGATGGAGAGGAAATTCAACAGGATGTAGCCTATGATGGACCATTTCATCTGTGAGAGACATAATATAGCAGCAGTGTCTTCCTTAGAACAGAGCAGAGGGAAGGGGGAAGGGGAAATCTGAATGAGTTATTTACATAGATAGTGTAGACAGTGAGAAACTCCTTTCTCCTTATCAGATGGGATAAAGCCAGCAAACCCTTAGTCAGAGTCACACAGCAAGTAATTTCAACATGACCACTTTACACTAGTCCTAGGAACCTGTTCGTATTTGACTCGTATCCATCTAAACGTTTCCTATCCATGTACTTTTCCAAATGTTTTTTAAATGCTGTTACAGTACCTGCCTCAACTACCCCCTCAAGGAGTCAGTTTGTTTAAAAGTAAAAGTTAGCAGTTTTATCGAGGATTCATGGATGAACACAAAAGCTGCTGTGTGGCCGGCATCAACACGGTGGGGCGACGTTCCTGTTTCCATACGGATTGACTCTATGCTTCATTGACTTGTGTTTTCCAACTCCCGCCTGAAAGATGAGCGTTCTGCACACAAGTTTTTTCCACAGCTAGTACATAGAAAATAGATGCAGGAGTAGGCCATTCGGCCCTTCGAGCCTGCACCGCCATTCAATATGATCATGGCTGATCATCCAGCTCAGTATCCCGTACCTGCCTTCTCTCCCTGATCCCCTTAGCCACAAAGGCCACATCTAACTCCCTCTTAAATATAGCCAATGAACAGTACAAATGGCTCAGTGACACATTATAACTGAGTGCAATGAGAGCAAAATGTCAATACATGTCTTGCACGTCCAATACATATGATATTTATGACCAGTGCAAGCATTGGGAGTCATGACTTGGCATCTAATGCATCATACTTTGTTTCTGCCACCATTTTTCTTGTATTATGCTCTTGTAAAATAATTTTAGCACTATTTCACAGCATTGCTTTTCTCGCATTTAATATTTGATACAAATTTAACAGCCCCTTTGCCTTTCCAAACTTTACTTCCTTCATTGAAACTTATTCAGGGATGTAGGCAAAAATTAAGACACTGGTCTATAGTCATGGCACAGTGATGGAGTTAGTGGACGAGTCGTGCAGAGGCCTAGACGAACAATCCAGAGACCAGAGTTCAAATCCCACAATGGCATTTAAACTCAGTTTATACTTAGAATTAAAAGCAAAACTATTCACAAGTTCTTTCTTTTGTGATACAAGCCTGCCAGAAATTACACACTCTGACCAAAGAAATTCCTCTTCTTCTCCTTTCTAAAGGTACTCCTTTTATTCTGAGGGTATGCCCTCTGGTCCTAGATCCTCTAACTAGTGGAAACACCCTCTCCACATTCACTCTATCCAGGCCTTTCACTATTCAGTAAGTTTCAATGAGGTCCCCCTCATCATTTTAAACTCCAGCATGTACAGGTGCAGTTCCTTCAAATGCTCATCATATGTTAACTCAATCGTTCCTGGGATTATTCTCTTAAATCTTCTCTGGACCCTCGCCATCCTTCCAAAACTGTACGCAATAGCCCAAATACAGCCTGACCAGTGCCTTATGAAGCCTCAGCATTACATCCCTGTTTTTACATTCTAGTCCTCTCTAAATAAATGCTAGCATTGTGTTTGTCTTCCTTACTACTGATTGAACTTGCAAATTAATGTTTTGGGAATCCTGCACGAGCACTCCCAAGTCTCTTTGCACCACTGATTTCTGAAATCTCTCCCCATTTAGAAAATAGTCTACACTTTAATTCCCACTAGCAAAATGCATGACTCTACACTTTGTTACGCTGTATTTCACCTGCCACTTGTTGGACATTTCAACCATAAGAAAAAGCTTGTGAGGTCTACCCTATCTATGCCTCTCATAATGTTATATACTTCTCTCAACTCTCCCTCAACCTCAGACATTCCAGAGAAACAATCCAATTCTATCCAGCCTCTCTCTGTAGCTGAAACCCTCTAATCCAGTCAAGCTTTCTGGTTTCACAAAATGAAATAAAGATTGAGACGTACAATCTAAAATAGCAAATCCTAAATCCTAAAAAGATTTAAAAAACATGAAATATGGAACTTCAGTATTCTAAAAAATAGATTTTATTGCTGCAATACAGTGCTTGAGAAGTTGTTCAGCCGTAATAAAAGATCTAGTCACATAAAAGCTGCAATCAAACTAAAGATTCGCTGCTAATTGGACTGCTGAAATCTTTAGTCAAAATATCCAATAAATCACATCACTGGATAGGATCTTTCCTTTTTCATGTTAAACTTACCAAATGCAGGAGTCAGAAGACACTGTCAGTTTCACAGCATTTGAGAATCCTGATAGTTTTTATTGTGGTTCATTATTTCTACTCAGAATATCCGTTGCGGAGATGCCATTCTTACTGATAATCCTTTCTCAGCATGAGATGCACAGAATTGTACATCGGGTTTGCCAAAGGGTTTGAAATCTTCACTTTGCTGTCAGGGTTTCAAGATGAACTTTAATTTTCATTTTCAACTGGATACAAATCTGGCACCTTATCCAATGCCTCACATTTTCTATAATTGGATAATGTTTGTAACAAGGGTGGATCAGCAGAAAAGTTTTCCCGAAGTTACTGGTTAGGGCTCGGTTGCATGCACTTGAAAACTCTGATAATTTGATACTTTTCTTTTTGAAATCCCAATGGTTTGTGAGCTGGCTCACTGGGACTTCATTGTCTGTGCTTCCTTGAAACTCACTGGGGTCATGTTTCTCCATACATCTGGATTTAAACTTAATAGGGTGACTGGAAACTTTGGTAATATCTTTCAATTTCTATAGAAAAGGTGAATTTAAAGTGTACAGGATATTAATGGAATAATATTCAATAGTCTAGAAAATCTGCTGGGTTACACCAAAGTCTTGAGTGTACTGTGCTAAGATTTTTTATTGTTGCTCATCATGTGTTATTTAAAGGGACTATCCTTGTAAAATGATTTTAAAATCTTACCAAGTCCTTAAGATGATTTACAAACCAGCCTATTGCATTTGGGCCAGAGAGGGTCTGTAAACAGAAGCATTCAAGAAAGCTTGACTTACCTCATCAGGTGTATCACCATATCAGGAATTTCAGCAGACAGTTAAAATCAGTTGCTTTACCTTTAAAGTCTGGAATTAGCTATTGGCACATATTCAAGACCATGACTAAACTGGCAGCACCAGACATACATTAGGAAAACTCTCAAGGAATTAAATGCCCTTGCTTATATTTTTCACTGAACAGTTTACAACATCCTAATCTTAGCCCAAATCCTGTGCTAAGCTTGTGATACACAATTTAATCGGAAAACAAAATCTTCAAACCTTCATCATCATTCATAGATTTTCCTCCTTACAATTTGTTGCCACTTTCATTCTTTTTGGAGATATGCATCAGTTAAACACCATTTCTATTTTTCTCATGTCAACCATATATCACCTCCTATCAACCATATATCACCCCACATGTCCCTGTAACCCATTTTAGTTTGCATCCATAAAAATAATTCTCCTACCATCCACACAAACTTGAGAAACTTAAGTAAGGTTAATCTAACAATTCATTGGGATGCAAGAAGGCAACAGAGCATTCAGAGGAAACCCACCTGTTCACAGGAAGAGCGTGCAAACTCCACAAAGTGCCATAAGGTAGGTTTAAACTTGAGTTGCTGACAGTGAGGCAGCAGGTTTATTTACTTCATCTTTACCACAGGGCTTAATTGCTCAATTGAAGTCAGATGTGTCAATTGCATCAGGGATTGAGGCAATTTGTTCATCGTTAGCCCACCTATCAAACTATCTTCTTCTATTCTATCGTTTCCTTTCCATTCTATTCTTTCTATATACATTACTAAAACTCTCATCTTGATTGTTTGTTTGCACCTATATTTATGCAAAAACAGTACTCAATAGCACTACAATTTTGGCCCACCTTACTCAACATTGTCCTATGATGCAAAGTGAACAAGTTAGTTTCTCTCTCAGTCTGAAGAAGGGTTTTGGCCCGAAACATCGCCTATTTCCTTCGCTCCATAGATGCTGCTGCACCCACTGAGTTTCTCCAGCAATTTTGTGTACCTTCGATCTTCCAGCATCTGCAGTTCCTTCTTGAACAAGTTAGTTTCTCTCTCTCTTTCTCTCTTTCTTTCTTTCTCTCTCTTTTTTCCTTTTTCAAAAACTTTATACAGCACAAACGCATGATACATCACATCAAAAACACAATTAGAAGTTACAATGTATCAAATAATCATTATAGTACAACGATGCATTCATTATTTATGATACTCTCAACCCCACGCGGTGACCAGCGCCCATGGAAGGCCTCCAGACTTACCGTGGACACCGCGTGTTCCCACTCCAGGGACACGCGTGCACGGACGTAGGCCCGGAAGAGGGGCAGGCAGTCGACTCTAGCCTGACCATCGACTGCCCGCTGCCTGGACCAGCGAATGGCCATCTTGGCCAGGCCCAAAAGCAAACCGACAGGGAGGTCCCACCCCCCCGATCGGCTCGCCTCACTGCCTTATGTCCAAACACTAGAATCATGGGACTAGAATGCAACCAAAACTTGAGGAACAACCCCTTCAGATATTGGTACAGGGGCAGTAGCCTCTCACACTCTATTTGCATGGAACACGGTCTCTTCCTCACCACAGAAAATACAGGCGGCCGACGAGCCCGTGAACCGATTCAAAAGTTTATTACACGCCACCGCTCTGTCCAACACTCTCCACCCCAGGTCCCCAATGTAAAGGGGGACGACTCCCCTGTACTGTACTCCCTTGCGTCTCTTCGCATCACAAAATGGCACGCTGGGCATCTCGGAAAGGCGGCTCAAGTTGTGTGGAGCCGGCGTCTGAGAAATATCCCGGAGCCTAGGCCTGATGAGCAAATCTGACGGAGCGGGGGTAAGCTCAGTCAGAACCACTCTAGGCACGCACTTCTCCTCGACACCCACCATGACTGGGTGAGGTCCGGCCACTCCCAGAGCCGCAACATCCTCCTCCCTCTGTGGAGCAACACGCTGGCTGAAAACAACCAAATTCCTCACCCTTAGCACATCCCGATAGAAACTAGGCAAACCCCGTAAGGCTGGTCGACTGTTGCCCGCCACCGGGAGCCGCAAAACTCCCCTTAAGCAACGGCCCCGACGGAAAAAATACTTGGCCAGAATGTGCCATCTGGGGGGGTTCTCCACATACATATACCTCCGCAGAGTCCTGAGACGGAGAGCCGCCACCTGGGTACGCACGCATTCCAAGGACTGGCCGCCCTCTTCTAACGGGAGACTCAGGACCGCTGCGGAAACCCAGTGCTTCCTATTTCCCCAAAATAAATCCACCAGGTTCTTCTGTAAAGCAGTTGCAAAGATAGAGGGTGGGACAAGAGTAGCCAGCCGGTACCATAACATGGAGGCCACCAGATGGTTTATGACCAGCACCCTCCCCTGACAAGAAAGAACTCCAAGCAAGCCGGACCAGCGCCCCAGCCGGGCAACCACTTTCATCTCCAATTTCTGTCAGTTTGTCGGCCAAGCATCCTCAGTGGGACTCAGGTATACCCCCAGATAAAGGAGGTGCGTGGTGCTCCACGCGTACAATGCCACCTCCTCCGGCAGGGAGTCTACCTGCCACTGACCCACTAAAAGTCCAGAACGCTTACTCCAGTTAATCCTGGCAGATGATGCAGCCGAGAAAATCTTCTGGCAGTCACGCATCCTCTGCTAGTCACCAGGGTCAGTGAACATAAGGAGTACATCATCGGCATAAGCGGAAAGAACCACCTCCACTGCCGGACCAGGTAGAGCCATGCCTGTCAACCGCCTCCGAAGAAGACACAGGAACCGCTCCACACAGACCGAGTACAACTGACCAGACATGGGACACCCCTGACGAATCCCCTCCCAAAATAAATGGGGGCCAACAACACACCATTAACCTTCACAAGACTCTCCACTGCAGCGTACAAAAGCCAGACCCAGGCTACAAAACGCGGTCCAAATCTGAACGCTTGCAACATCTCGAAGAGGTAGTCACGCTCTACCCCGTCAAAAGCCTTCTCCTGCTCAAGAGACAGAAAAGCAGCTGACTGACCAGTGCCCTGGGCTAGATGAATCAGGTCCCTAACCAGGTGGATGTTATCCTGAATGGACCGGCCAGGGACGGTATCGGACTGGTCAGGGTGAATCAGTTGAGACAGCACAGAGCCCAGGCTATTTGCCATCACCCGTGCAAAAACGTTGCACAGAGGAGAGAGACCGGGCACCAGTTCTTCAACAAGCGGAGTTTGCCCTTCTTGAGCAGCAAGACAACGACTGCCCTACGCCACGAGAGGGGCATCTCCCAGGTCGCCAGGCTCTCCCCCAGAACCAACATGTAATCACCCCCCAGGATATCCCAGAAGGCTCGAACAAATTCTACCAATCAAACCTCTCAGCGTCTTCGCTACAGCAGAGGCACACTGAATACCAGAACAATCTCAAGTGTGCAATTGAATTCCCCCCCAAGGAAGACACACTCTCCGCTATCAATAGTGCTCAACAGAGCAGTCACCTCCTGAAGAAGGCAGGCCTGCATCGTGCTGGTGCTGGGGGCGTACACGTTAATGAAATGTAACGGCATGCCATCCAGGCTCACGGCCAAATAGCACAAACGATCTGGCACAACTTCTTGCACCTTCAGGATCTCTGGCTGAAAAGTCGGGGCCAACGGAAAAGCCCCCCCACTCGGATTCATGCTGAGGTTGCTCATGTAGACCCCTCCCTTCACACTCCAGTCACCAGGTGGGTTCATTACTAACAACAGTATGTGTCTCTTGCAGAAACCTCATTGCATATTTCCCCTCTCTGGGGACTGATAATGCTGAAATCTATGAAAACTCGCTCTATTACCAGTTAAATTTAATGTGGCTACTGTCTATGTGAAAACACACGAGATTGTGATCCTCACACTCCTCGTGGACTCGGATACTTTCTCTCTGAGGAACTTCAAAAAGTCCCCAAACTGTTGCTTCTCAGACTCAGGAAGATCAATGTCTTTGCTGCCACGGATAATATCAAGTCTTAATAAATCCCGACAGATCTGCCCACCGCCTCCGCGCTGCTTCAATTTTAGTCCTGGCACTCCTGTTTGTTTTTAGAAAGTCACAAATCTCTCAGATAACGACTGTTTGAGACACAGCCTTGGAGTCCAGGCACTCCGCCAACCCACACACCTGGAGCAGCATCCTCCTCTGCATGTTGCTCAAGGTCATTGTCAGAGTTCGAAGGACTACAGCTCGCTGAAAGCTCACTCACCTCACTGCACAAGCCGGCCCCATCACTCTCCCACTCCTCCGGCAGACCACCACCCCCAGGATCAATGCCGAGGGAGGGTCCCGATACCCCTGACAGTAACAAGCTGTCCAGTGAAAAGGCCAGGCTCCTGCACTCTCCCACCACCCCCCATGTCTGGGCCTGGGGAAGAAAAAAGAGGCACCCCCAGGGCCTGTGGTGCACAGGCACTCCCGGAATCCGAAAGAGGGTCACAACCCGAAACAGCTCCGACCCCTACAGCACCCAGAGTACTCCACTGGCAACACCCAGAGAGTCTCCACACACCACCACCAGAGGAGAAACCTCACCAAGAACCACGGAAAGAGCTGGTGTTTTTGGAATCACCCCTACTACCTCAGCCGGTGAGGCAGCATACCCCACAGCGCCTCCACTGGCTCTAATAATGAGCACAGACTGGAACATTGGTACTCCTGAACCCCCCCCTCCCCCGCCCCTTTGGGTTGACTATGCTCATTCCCCATCCTGGGGGCTACATTTGCAGGGGAGCCAATCCCAACAACTGGCGTGCCAACACCCACAGAAGGCCTCTGAAATGAGGGGACCTCCTCCGACCCAGAGGACACACTCCCGGGGGAGCTAACCTCAATATCCGATGAGATAACTCCCTCGGAAGGCCCCTGAGATGAGGGGCAACCACCGGCCCAGAGGACACAATTTCAGGGGAGTCAACCCCAGTAACTGGTCTGGTAACACCCGCGGAACACCACCTTCATAACAAGAGGATTTCAGTATAGGAGTAAAGAGGTTCTTCTGCAGTTGTATAGGGCACTGGTGAGACCACATCTAGACTATTGTGTACAGTTTTGGTCTCCTAATTTGAGGAAGGACATCTTTGTGATTGAGGCAGTGCAGCGTACGTTCACGAGATTGATCCCTGGGATGGCGGGACTGTCATATGAGGAAAGATTGAAAAGACTAGGCTTGTATTCACTGGAGTTTAGAAGGATGAGGGGGTATCTTATAGAAACATATACAATTATAAAAGAACTGGACAAGCTAGATGCAGGAAAAATGTTCCCAATGTTGGGCGAGTCCAGAAGCAGGGGCCACAGTCTTAGAATAAAGGGGAGGTCATTTAAGACTGAGGTGAGAAAAAAACTTTTTCACTCAGAGAGTTGTGAAGTTATGGAATTCCCTGCCACAGAGGGCAGTGGAGGCCAAGTCACTGGATGGATTTAAGAGAGAGTTAGATAGAGCTCTAGGGGCCTGTGGAGTCAAGGGATATGGGGAGAAGGCAGGCACGAGTTATTGATAGGGGACGATCAGCCATGATCACAATGAATGGCGGTGCTGGCTCGAAGGGTCGAATGGCCTCCTCCTGCACCTATTTTCTATGTTTCTATGTTTCTATGGAAGGTCCCTGAAACAGAGGCACAATCTCCGGCCTAGAAGACACCAGTTTGTGGCCACCATCCTCATCAGGGGTGAAAGGTCTCGAAGTAGGTGTCCCCCTTACTTTGGGCCCACGACCTTGCTCTCCCTCTCCGGGCCAATGCCTTCTTTTCGTCCCGCTGGCATGTGGCGGTACGCTGACCTACATAAATGAAGAGTCCTCCGCCTCCACACTACCCGCTGCCTCTTTTCCACCCCCATGTTTTACCTCCCCTGCCCCCTTCTGAACCACCTCAGCTCCTTGACAGTGGCACAAAGCAGCTCCAGGAACACCAGCAACTCAGCTCAAAGGTGAGACAGAGACCGTCACAGTCTGGATAAGCAGCAGGAGAAGTTTCCTCCAGCCGAGTAAGGAAAGTGCCCACTCTCAACTCCGCAGCCGAGAGCAGCTTTTGGGAGGCTCTTTAAAGCTCTGCTGGGAACAAAATGTACCTTCTTCACATTAAGCCCAGGCAGCTGCACTGTGCAAAATGGTAATGGGGCAGAGAATCGGTGCTTGAAACGTCAAAGACATCAAAGTCTTTCCTACCCTGGATCTCCAGGCACTCTTGGCAATCCGCCAGCCATGGCCTCTCCCATGGCGATGCAGAAGAACTCAGGAATTCCTCACTAAATGGAGAAATCCTTAAACAAAGGAAAGTTTCAGCAGTCTGACATCGAGTCAAACTGTGAAATCTCACTGCCTCTGTCCCTGTTCCTTTGACCTTGAAAGGTTGCTTCAAAACTTCTCAGACCATTCTGCAATCACACCTCTCCATTTTGGAAGGATGGGGGACGCAGTAAGAGATTCTCAAAGCCATTTTTCGAGAGGACAAGGTGTGGATATGATTCATGCCCTCTGTACATGAGAAGATCTGCAGACATGGGGGGATTTCAGGGACATCAAGAGGGACGCTGGCATTGGCTTATTACTTCTGATTGGGTGATGCCCTATAATGCTCAACTGTTGAAGTTGTTCAAATGTTACATCAATGTTGAGATATGCTCCTCTGTAAAGTCGATCAAATATGTGATCAAGTACACCTTGAAGGGAAGTGGTCAAGCAGTTTTTGGAGTTAACAGGCATGACGAAATTACACAGTACTTGACTGTCAGATACATTGATCCATCAGAAGCAGTGGCATCAATTCTTGGATTTCCTTCTCATGAGAGATACCCCACTATCTTTCGACTCCAGGTACATCTACCACAAGAACACCGAGTTGTTAATATAGTCGATGCTGCTCAGCGAGTGAGGATTGATTATATGGCAAGAATGACATTAACTGAATTCATGGCATTGTGTTCTCAAGAGGCAATTGCAAGAACACTCTACTACGCTGATGCTCCCTGATTTTACACATAGAACAATAGGAGATGGCAAAGAAGGAAGGTTGGCAAGAGATTGGAAGATCCTCCAGGTATGTTTGAAGCCAACGTTCTGGGATGAGTGTATACCAGTGTCTCTAAGATGTGGTGACCTCTACTACTTGAGACTGCTTCTCCATCACGTAAAAGGGCCAGTATCATTTGATTCATTGAAGACACGATGGAGAAATGTATCCTTTCTTCAAAGACGTCTGCAGAGAAAGAGATTTGTTGCAGACTGACGACCATTGGCAATAAACAATGGAAGATGCCGAGAAGACAAGACTCCCCAGTGCAATGAGAGATTTGTTTGTTGTTTTGTGATGAATACTGAGGTCCACAATCCTCAACAATTATAGGAATTCAATGTCTGAAGATTACCTTGAAAGAAAACGGAGAACAATGGGTGATCCTAATATCTTGATTGATGAGAAACATCATGATCAGGCTCTGTTGTATATTCAAGAGAAGCTTGAGAATTACAACAAAACAATGGAATTCTTTCATTTACCACAACCACCAATGGAAGGATGCACCTTGATGGTGACAATCCAGAAATACTGCAGGCATTGCAATACAATAGAACTGAAACACAGCAATTTGTTGAGGAGAATGGGCCTCTCCTGAATGCTGAGCAGACGGCAGTGTATGACCAGGTGTGCAACAGCTGGAAAAGAAATCTTCCTTCAATGATTTCATTGATTCACCAGGAGGAACGGGAAAGACATTTATCACTAAATATATCCTCTCCAAAGTTAGAAGAAGGTGATGTTGCTATTGCTGTAACATCCTCGGGGATGGCAGCTACATTAATGCCTGGTGGAAGAACTGCACATTCTCGATTCAAGATACCCATCCAAGTGATCCAGGATACATTCTGCACCATTGAGAAGAACTCAAACACAGCACGTTTGATGAGGCAAGTGAAACTCATTGTTTTGATTGAGTGCCTGATGATTAGCAGAGAGAGCTTTGAAGCAGTGGACAGAACTCTTCGACATATATGCATCGACACTTAGCCTTTTGGTGGGGTTCCTACCATTTGTTGTGGCAATTTTCGACAACTCTTTCCTGTAGCGTGAAGGGGAAATGGTGCTGATATTGAAAATTGCTGTATCAAGAAATCCTACTTTTGGACACTTCTCACCATGTTTCAATTGCAGACAAATATGCGATTGAGTGAGGGAGAAGGCGACTATTCTCAAATTTTGTTGAAAGTTGGAGAAGGTGACATTTTATAGAATGAAGACGTTGAAATTGAAATGCCAATGTCATCGTTCTATCAACAAGAACATTGTATTGATTTCATCTATCCCCCATTTGACAATCCTGCAAAATTATTCTTCGACAATTGTATCTTGGTTCCACACATCGATACCATGAGAAGCATCAATCCTACATGTATCAGACGCTTCACTGGAATACTTTTCTTTCAATGCTGTCACTGAGGGAACTAATGCTACTCACTTTCCAACAGAATTCCTCGATTCATTCGAGATCTCTGGATTACCACCACACAAATTGGAGTTGAAAAAAGAATCTCCAATCATGATAATGAGAAACTTGGAACCCCCAAAGCTTTGCAATGGAACGAGGATGATCGTGGAAGAGCTATACAATAATCTGTTCGTTGCAAGAAATCAACATGGGGGCCTTCAAAGATGACATTGTTCTCATTCCTAGAATAATGCTCAATTTGACAGAAGGCGAAGACATTCCCCTTCAGCAGAGCCAATTCACTCAAGTTTTGCTATGACGATCCATGAAGCACGAGGCCAAACCATGGAGAAAGTGTTCATATACCTTGAGAAACCGGTATTTCAGCATGGATAACTATGTGGCTCTTAACTGAGGAAAAGTAAAGGAAAATGTCAAAGTTTTCCTGAATGATGGAACATAGACAAGAATGTTGTCATTAAATGCGTGCTTGGTTGAATGATGACTTCTGAGGTAAATTCTCAGAATTTCTTTGTTAAAGTTTGACCACTCAATAATGTCTCTATATTAAAATTGTGTCTTTCTTTTTCATCAACAGCAAAGAGACATTGAGCCACAGTGAGCAGCAGAATGCAACAAGGATGCAACAAAAAGGAACTCAACTGAATAAATCTCATCTTTAACATTTAAATTGTTGTTATATTTTAAGAGTTATTCACATTTTAAACTTTAATAAACATCTTTTCCACCTGCCGAGCCCATCTGCTGCGCCTGCGCACTAATACCTGTGTGTTCTATGTCACAATGGGAACCCAATGGGCGGGAATGGTTGTGCCGCCGGACAGCCGCTAGGAGTGGATGGGGGAGTTGAGGAGGGGGGTGGGGGGGGAAGGAGTGAGTGCGTGGGGAGGGGAGGACATGGGAGAGAGTGGGGGGGGAGCCGTGAGGGGAGGAGGGGGGACCAGGTGCATCAAAATGGGAACCCATCAGCCACACCTGCGAAGTTGGGGGCTATGGCTAAGTGGTGGAATATTGCGTTGTGTGACTGGGACCCAACGGGTCCCACTCAGTCTCCCATGTGACTGGGACCCAATGGGTCTCACTTAGTCTAGTACATTACTAAAACTCTCACCTTGTTTGTTTGTTTGTACCTATATTTGCGCAAAACCAGTACATGATATCGCTACAATTTTGACCCACGTTACTCACCATTGTCCTGGGATGTAAATTAAACAAGTTTTGTTCAGATGGATGATATATTTTATATTATTCACATTTAAAACTTAAACAAAAGAAAACCACACATGCACAGATTAGTCTCCTCTCCTGTCAGTCAACACCATGGTCGGGGTGGCTACACCCCTTCCTACACCACAGCCTTTCCCACCTCCGGTAGGCGGCGCGGCTCTGGCCAGCAGCGGCCTCTGCAGCCTGTCCGCGTTTTTATTATTTTTTGTCTGTGTTTTTATGTAGTTTTTGTTATTTTATGTTGGGGTGTGTGTGTGGGGGGGGCGGGGGTGGGGTGGGAGGGGGGGGGGGAAACTTTTTGAATCTCTCCTTGCACTGGAGACCCGACCTTTTCTCGTCGGGTCTCAGGTGTCGTTGAGGCCGCAACGAGGAGCGGCCTCCAACAGGAAGAAGCCGGGGACTCAGGTGCCGACTCACCGTTGCCGTCGCGGAGCTGGCCGAGTCCGGAGCGGGTGGAGCGGTGGAGGAGCGTTGCCGCTGCCGCTGCTGCTGCTGCTGCTGCTGCTGCTGCTACCGGAGAGTCGGAGGCTCCAACGACGGGTCTGTGGACGACGGCACCGGGAGCCCGCGGGTCCCTGGGGGGAGACCGCTTTTCGGGGCTCCTGCAACGGCGACTTCTCCCGCCCGAGTTGCGGGGTCGAAGAGCTCCTGGAGCGGGGCCTACATCACTGCCCCGCACGGCTGGAATGGCCGCGGACTCTGCGAGCGCACACCGGGGGCTCCAACACCAAGACCCGGTGTGCGACCTCGCACCACCCGGCGTGGCTTTAATGGCCACGGGACAATCGCCATCGCCAGCCGGGGGCTATGACTTTGACTCTGACATCGGGGGGGGGGGGGAGAATGCAGTGGAGAGATAAGTTTTTTTGGCCTTCCATCACAGCTATGTGATGGATGTTTATGTTAAATGTAATTATGTTGTGTCTGGGGTCTATTTGTGTGTAATGTATGGCTGCAGAAACGGCATTTCGTTTGGACCTCCAGGGGTCCAAATGACAATTAAATTGACTCTTGACTCTTGACTCTCACTCACAAACTCCTCTCGCACCTCCTCACAGTAACATGTCTCGGTGGTGGCGGCGGCCGGGGGGGGGGGGGTCATTGGAGGCCCTGCTCCCTTCTCTCTCCCTCACTCACCTGTCTCCATCAATGGTGGTCCAGTCACTCTGTGAATGGCTGCGACCATCCATCACCTCCGCTGCCACCGCTGTGGTAAAGGACCTGTCCCACTGTGGGAACCTAATTTGCGAATTCTGGCGAGTTTGCCCGCGACTCATATTTGCAGTATGGTCGACACAAGGTCCTAGGAGGTCTTTGTAACTCTCCTTCATGCTTGAGAGTAGTCCCCGCGTACTCAAGGCCTCTGATAGGCCGCGGCGTATTTTTCAGCATGCTGAAAAATGCCCGCGAGTTAAAAAAGGTCACCATGGAAAAAAATCAATATTTTTTTTACTCGTAGATTTAGTCGAAGTAGGTCGTAGTAGGTTGGCATGTTATTCATAGGTAATCGAGTATAGTTGAAGGTAATCGATTGTAGTCGTAGATAGTCTTCAACATATTCGAAGGGAGGTCGAAGGAGATCGAAGGAGGTCGTCTTCACTCTCCACTATTCGGTGTCCAATTTTCCCAAAGCTAGTCGAAGCTAGTCTTCAACATAGTCGAAGCTAGTCTTCTACATAGTTGAAGGAGGTCTTTTGCAAACTCTCCTAAACTCTTCTAAACTCGCCAATTAGGTTGTCGCAGTGGGACAGCCCCTTAACTCACCCTCACGGCCCTTTAGGAAAAGATATTCTCCACCAGCTCGTCGAAACCCGTGGTGCCCACTGCGACGAATGCTGACTCCATCCCCCACCCCGCGGCCCGGCCTGGCCCGGTGGCGGCAGCAAGCAGGCAGGTGGGTGGGCAGGGCGGGGAAAGGGTGAGCGACAGCAGCTGGTGGGCGGGCAGTATGAGGACGGGCTGAACAGCGGCTGAGCCGGGGCAGAGGGAGGGAGGGAATTCAGGTTAGAGGGTGGCCAAGCAGTTTGCGCGAAGCTTGAGTAACTCACTCACACACACGATGCAAACTGATTCAATTGTCAAGTCAATGGGATCTAAACCACAGCTAATAATGAATGACATGTGGAGGAAGGAACTACAGATGCTGGTTTTTATGGAGGGAGTGCTGGGGGATGAGGGGAAATGAGCCGCGCCTGCGCAGTTGGGGGCAATGCGTGAGTGGTGGAATATTGCATTGGGGGAACGGGTTGTGTTGGGGGAATGGGTGAGTGGTGGAATATTACATTGTGGGAGACGACCCAACGGGTCTGCACTTGGTCTAGTTGCAGTATAAAAGGCACAAGACCCGCCTAAACCTATTCCTTTCATATGGCTTACAATATGCCCCTAACTCACCTAAAAACCTGTGGAGCTTGTGGCACATTGAGCAGCACAGTGGTGCAGTTTGTAGAGTTGTGGCCTGATGTCCACAATCCATGTTTCATCCTGTTCTGGGGTAGTGTTACTGTCAAGTTTGCATATTCTCCCTGTGACTGGGTGGTATTCCCCTGGATGCTCTGGTTTTTAGCAGATCCCAAAAAAAGGTGGTCGGTTGGTAGCTTACTTGACAACTGTAAATTACCCCTAGTGTAAGTGAGGGTGGTAGGATCTAGGATGAATTGGTGGGGGGAATATCCCATGGGAACCGTGTAGGATTGATGTAAATGTGTGCTTGATTGTCAGAATGGACGATGGGTTTAAGGACTGTTTCTAGGCTAGATGGCTAAACAAGATAATAGTATAGTCACCATAATGCACCAATATCTCAAACTAAAGTTACATCAATGAGTGTCTGGACATTATGGACTATCTCATCACAACACACTTTGATTGAAAACCAGTTAGTAAAATCAGCAAGACCTTAGTCACCTTTAGAAGCAACAGCTAACAAGCTCCGAACAAAACGGATGCCTTTTCAACAGATATGTGCCTTCAATAGTTTGATTTGTGGTTGCAATAGCTTGGGCATGTACCCTAAGCGGGAGTGGAAACTGAATAACTTCCAGTATCATTGGCTCAGTGATATCCATGGACACAATTGACACCAATAGGGAGAGTTGTGAGAGTATCAGCCTATGATATAGGCAGGTTGTACTGGGCACTCACTGGCTCAAAGCGCCAATGGAAAAATGAAAACCAAAGATGATCTTCAGTGGTTTCCATGAATACATATCCAATCATTCTGGAGAAGCCAGGCTCAGCCATCTCAGCGAACTCCCTTGGTCTGAAGATGTTCCAGGAAGGAGAGTGTGCTTCAATCTCTATCTGATAAGATGACCTGTAAGCATTATGGGAAGTTTCTCTACCTAGTCAGGCACCTCACCAACACCATTGGCAAGCTCTGAAATCGTTGAGCCTTCTCCTTTCTACCATGATGTTGGATGGTCTTCCACCTTTCTTTTAGTAGTGGGAATTTATGGGTTCATGGCCAACAATGAACATGAAGAATGAACCATAAACCAAAATATAGAGGAAGTAAAAATTTGTCCGTTAATTCGGTGAATTTCTGACTGAAATTTGAACACATGCAGTTTTGGCATATCTGAACATGCCAGACATTACACAAGTCCAGTCAGGCAAACAAGCAGCCTCCTGGTTTGACCTGATAATTGATAACATGAGGTCTCCTGCTATCTCAGCTGGTGACCAAGAGAAAATAAAAAGATTTGATTTTCTCAATAAAAGTACAATAATCTGCCAGTTGCAACTAGATGCAATTAAAAATAAAATAGGAAATGTATAGATTGGGTCATGATTCACAAAGGACACCTCTGTGTCTCCCCAAACTTTAGTGATGAACAACTCCCCCCCCCCCCCCCCCACCCCCCCGGCTTCATATTAATGTTAGCTTTTTTTTTTTAATCTCTTGTTTTAATGTAATCATATTGTTGACAATTGATTGTTCCTTACAGATATTTTTGTTAAGTCGATCTTGCTTCCTATTCAGCCAGGCCTAACAGAATTATAGATGCCTTCAAAATGGCTATCAATATTGTTGTAGAACGCAATCACGTTTCCCAGTAATGAACATTCTCCTTAATTTTTGCTATGGCAATCTTAAAACTTACATTGTTCCATCTTGCCCGGCTTCCACATCCAATCGTACAAACTTTTTTTGACTGATCTGCACTCAATCATTTCATAATGAATGCACAAAGTCCAACATTTCTATTTATGTATTCACTCTTTCATCAGTGCGAATACTCATCAAGAGTTTCTGGGGAATCATTTCATCTCAGAAGAAGCAAATTGTTCAAGATCAGCAAAAGAGATTCTGTCTATTTTATTTCTCCACAAGTAAGCTAGCCCATGTGCTAATTGCAATGATTTTGACTCGCTTCCTGCCATTAACTAAGTGCAAACATGACTGGATATCATGTGCACAAAGGTTTTTCGATTCTCTCGATACACGCAACAACAATAATAATAATAATCCAAAATCAAAAAAGTGGTTCTCTAGTTCCTGATTGAAATTGTGTTGTCACCATTTTTAGTCCCATGACATTCGTACAAGAGCTCCCCCTTCATCAATAACCTTCCTCCCACCTCAATGTTAGATACAATTTGCCGATGATTTCACTATGTTTTATTTTATACACGTCCTCAGAAAACCTGTCTGTAGTTTTCTATGGCTTGCCAATACGTTCTTCCACCAGCAACTCAGGTAAAGCACACAGATTCCAGCCAGCATCCAGATGAAAACGGACTTTGTCATCAATTTCCTGCCTCTTACCCTAAACCTATACTCTCTTGTTCTAGATATGTCTGCACTGGGGAAAGGTTTCATACTATGTATCTTGCCTATGACCCTTTGGTTTATACACCCCCTCAGTCTCCTGTGTTGCACATCTCGTATGTGTATGTGACAAATAAACTTGACTTGACTTGACTTGCAAGAAAAACAAACCAATCTTATCCTATCTCTCCTTATAACTGAAGTGCGTCAAATCCCCTTCTCCACAAAGTCCTCCATCATTGTAACCGATTTAGTAAGTGCTCTTGGTATCCTTACTAAAACCTTTAGATTGTTCTCAGCAAGTGGTGCACAGAATTGGACACTTTAGTCTAGCAATGGCTGAACCAGTTTTATTACTTCTTTGTTCTTGAATTCTAACTATATCTCTCACCACTTTCTCAACCTGTTTGTTACTTCTGGAAAATCTTTGCTAATATTATCCAGATCTCTGTGTTTTGCACATCTTTTTAAAACTCTTCTCATTTTCCTTATTAAAATGCAACAATTACATTTTTTCATCATGAATTTCATTTGCCACCCATCATCTAATTCCACCAGCCTGCCTATATCTGTTACCACACGCCATGCAGTTCAGCACAGCTCCAGGAACTCCCTACCCAAAGCACTGTGAGTGTACCTTCAAAATGATTACAGTGGTTCAAGGTTGCATCTCACACTCACTTTGAGAGTCTAGGAACAGAGGGCACAGCCTCAGAATAAAAGGACATACCTTTAGAATGGATATGAGGAGGAATTTATTTAGCCAAAGGGCGGTGAATCTGTGGAATTCATTGCTACAGACCATGGTGGAGTCCAAACCATTGGGCATTTTTATAAATGAGATTGATAGTTTCTTGATTAGTAAGGGTGGTGAAGGTTACTGGGAGAAGGCAGAACAATGGGCTTGAGAAGGAAAAAATAGATCAGCCATGATTGATTGGCGGAGCAGATTCAATGGGCTGAATGGCCTAATTCTGCTCATGTATCTATGGTCTTGAGGGGGAAGTTGGGGAATGTAATTTACCACCACAGGCTACATTCTAAAGAAAATTATATTCTTATCCAATTGCATAATTCACACAACACAACCATATATATTACAATTTAAATACAAACAAACATAATTTGATTTATATCACAGAAAAAAAAAGCAAATTCACTTGTACACTGATCAAATGATTTCGTAGGCAAACCCAAAATACTTTCTTACTCACACTCTCTCTGCTCAGTTAGCGAACAACTGGCCAGAGGAACAGAAAGCTACAAAACGGCTGACAAATCTCTGAGGAAATACATCACGCACTCAAATTCCTTCCAAGATTTGTTGAGTGTCACAACATCTATTTTAAACATTTGGTGATGTACTCCCAAAGGTGGCCAGCATTTTTGGAACTCACTTCTGGAAACATATGTAGTGTGTGTTTCCCATAAACATTTCATTTCAACTGCAGTTAATATTTAAAAAAAATGGTTTTAGCAATTTCCTGAGAAAGAAAGTATTGTTAATGAATTGATAAATCTACTTACTGCCAGGATTTCAAGGTGACATTTTACACTTTTGAATTCCTTTGTGAAATATATTTTGTGGCTCAATATTATCAAAAGCTGACAGCTTTCTATTTCTAATATTCTTAAAAATATGCAAGTTCACAAAGCTGTGTTTGCTGCAGGTCCCTTGTGACAATTAGGAGGATGCTAGTCTACACATCCTTTCCCCAGCTAATATCTGTAGCACTGGAGCTCCAATTGCATTTAGTCATCCACTTTGGGCAGATCATGTAACTTATAGGCCCAACATAAAATTGAAACAGGCTTTTATTCTGAGTTCTGTTTTGAGATGAATAAACAAATGTGGAAAAGACTCATTGACTCTTGGGTATCCTTGGCATGTAAGTTCATAAGTCACAGGAGAAAAATTAGGCCATTCAGCTCATTGGGTCTACTCTGCCATTCAATCATAGCTGATCTATCTTTCCCTCTAAACCCCATTCTCCTGCTTTCTTCCCATAACCACTGACACCTGTACTAATCAAGAACCTGTCAATTTCCACTTTAAAAATACCCAATTATGGCTTCCGTAGCTGTTTGTGGAAATTAATTTGACAGATTCACCATGCTATCACAAAATAAATTCCTCCACATCTCCTTTGAAAATGCCTGTCCCTTCTGGCCCAAGACTTTCCCACATCCACTTTGTCCAGGCCTTTCACTATTCGGTACTTTTTAATGAGGTTACCCCTCATCCTTATCAACACCATCATGTACAAGCTTAGAGTCATCAAATGCTCATCATATATATTAACCCAATCATCCCAGGGTCATTCTTGTAAACCTCCTCTGGACCCTTTCTAACAACAGTACATCCCTCCTCAGATATGGGGTCCAAAACTGCTCACATTACAACAAATGCGGACTGACCAGTGTCCTATAAAGCCTCAGTATTACATCCCTGTTTTTATATTCTAGGCCTCTCGAAATGAATGCTACCATTGCATTTGTCCTTCTTACTACCATTTCATCTTGCAATTAGCCTTTTGGGAATCCTGCACTAGCACTCCCAAATCCCTTTGCACCTCCGATTTCTGAATCCTCTCCCAATTTATAATATAGTCTAAGCCTTTATTCCGACTACCAAAGTGCATGATTACACAATTTGTTACAGTGTATTCCATCTGCCACTCTCCCAACCTGTCCAATTCCTTCTGTAGAGTCTCTGCTTTCTCTGCACTCAGTGCCCCTCCACCTAGCTTCGTATCAGCCATAAACTTGGCCACAAAGCCTTCAATTCTCTCATCCAAATCATTGATATTCAACAGAATCATATCGGGAACCACACCCAGATTACTACTTGAATTTTAATTGGCACTAGACCAAGTGCAGACCCGTTGGGTCTGTTTCCCCTACAGCGTTTGCGCGGGGGGGGGGGGGGGGGGGGGGGGGGGGGGCAGCGGCATCAAACTCACATTAACCACCCCCCAACAACAACACACAGGTGGGGGAGGGGGGTGAGAAGAGGGGAGGGAGGGGAGGGGATGAGGAGGAATCGGGACAGATTTGAGAGGGAAAGGATAGCGAGGTAGCAGGTGAGAGAGGGGGATGGGGGAGAGAGATGTAGGGGAGGGGGAGGATGGGAGGTAGGGGAGGAGGAGGGGGAGGGAGGGGGGGGGGGGGGGTGGGGGGACTGAGGGAAAAGAGTGGGGAGGGAAAGTGGAGGGGGAAAGGGGGATAGGTGGAAGAGTGGGGAGGGAGGAGGAAAGGGGGTAGGGGGAGTGATGGAAGAGGGACAGAGGGGTAGGAGGAAGGGGGCGGGTGAAGAGAGGGAAGGGGGTGGCGTAGAGAGGGAAGGGGGGTGGGGGAGAGAGGGATGGGTGGGAGAGGGAGAGGGGTGAGGAGAGGGAAACATAGAACCATAGAAATTAAGTGCAGGAGTAGGCCATTCGGCCCTTCGAGCCTGCACCACTATTCAATATGATCGTGGCTGATCATCCAACTCAGTATCCTGTACCTGCCTTCTCTTCATACCCCCTGATCCCTTTAGCCACAAGGGCCACATCTAACTCCCTCTTAAATATAGCCAATGAACTGGCCTCAACTACCTTCTGTGGCAGAGAATTCCAGAGATTCACCACTCTCTGTGTGAAAAATGTTTTGCTCATCTCTGTCCTAAAGGATTTCCCCCTTATCTTTAAACTGTGACCCCTTGTTCTGGACTTCCCCAACATCTGAATGAATGAAAACTTTATTGTCATTCAGATATACACCTAGACACAGTGCACCTTGAACGAAATTTCGTTGCATTTGACTCTCCAAAATCAGGTAATAGTTAAAAGTTCTAGGTGCTTCCATAAAAATGCCTCATGTGCATGGTTCTGTAAAATAAATATATATAAAAAGTTTTTAAAAAGTGTCGATATTTAAAAAGTTCTAGCCTCGGTTTTGTTGATTGTTCAGTAGTCTTATGGCTTGGGGGATGAAGCTGTTGTAGAACCTGGTTGTCCCGCTCTTCATGCTGCGGTACCTCCTCCCAGAGTTAAGCAGTATGAACAGTCCAAATTGTGGGTGTGTGGGGGCTCTGATAATGCCCTTAGCTCTAATCCGACAGCGCTTGTACCCCATGTCCATGATGGAAGGAAGAGAAGTCCCAATGATTTTTTCCGCTTTCATCACCACTCTCTGAAGGCACTTCCAGTCCGCAGCTGTACAGCTGCCGCACCACGTAGAGATGCAGCTGGTCATGACCGACTCAATTGTGCTTCTGTAGAAAGTGGCGAGAATGGGAGGGTGGATGTGTAAACTTCTCAACCTGCGGAGGAAGTACAACCGCTGCTGTGCCCGTTTTGCCAGAGATGTAATGTTTGTGGACCAGGTTAAGGTGTCTGTTATATGCACCCCCAGGAACTTGATGCTTTTCACCTGCTCCACTGCTGAGTTGTTGATGCAAAGTGGAGTGTGACTGGGCTGAATTTTCCTTCTGAAATCGACGACAATCTCCTTGGTTTTGTTCACATTTAGGAGAAGGTTGTTCCTGCTGCACCAGCTCACCAGCTGTTCCACCTCCTCTCTATATGCCTGGTCGTCGTTATTACGGATGAGGCCCACTACTGTTGTGTCATCCGCGTAACATCTGGAACAATCTTCCTGCATCTAGCCTGTCCAACCCCTTAAGAATTTTGTAAGTTTCTATAAGATCCCCCCCTCAATCTCCTAAATTCTAGCGAGTACAAGCCGAGTCTATCCAGTCTTTCTTCATATGAAAGTCCTGACATCCCAGGAATCAGTCTGGTGAACCTTCTCTGTACTCCCTCTATGGCAACAGTGTCTTTGAGCATTGGGCATTGTGACATCACACAATGAAACGTTGACCAGGGGCTGGGGCTCCTGCAAAGGCATATGTAAATGAATCTATTCCGATTGGACATATGTGAACATTGGGCATTGTGACATCACATGATGGAATGTTCACCAGGGGCTGGGGCTGGGGCTGAATCTATGGGTGAGATGCCAGTTTTTTTTTTAAATATTGGGGGTGGGGGTGGGGGGGGGGGAGAAGGATTTGATTAAAAATGTGTACATAAACACGACGAAATGTAATCAGGAGTTTCTATAATATCCTCCCTCAATCTTCTAAAATCTAGCGAGTACAAGCCGAGTCTATCCAGTCTTTCTTCATATGAAAGTCCTGACATCCCAGGAATCAATCTGGTGAACATTCTCTGTACTCCCTCTATGGCAACAATGTCTTTGAGCATTGGGCATTGTGCAATCACATGATGGAACGTTCACCATGGGCTGGGGCTCCTGCAAAGGCATATGTAAATGAATCCATTCCGATTGGACATCTGCGAGCATTGGGCATTGTGACATCACACGATGAAAACGAATCAAAAGGCAGAAAGGCAGCCGGACGGACGGTCTGCAGGCGGCAGCCACAGACTTTTATATAAAGATAGATAGATAGATAGATAGATAGATAGATAGATAGATAGATAGATAGATAGATAGATAGATAGATAGATAGATAGATAGATAGATAGATAGATAGATAGATTGTCGTCTTGAGTCACGGAGTTACTGTATAACTGTAGCCCGGTCCGGGGGAGGTTCGGCGCCCAAGTCGGGGTGGCCCGGTCCGGGGAGGTTCAGCGCCCAAGTCGGGGCGGCCCAGCCCGAGGCTGAAGACGGCGCGGTACTCACGTGAGGGTGGCTGGGATGGTGTTCTGGCGGTGGTGGCCTGAGTCCGGGGTTCGGCCGCGGGCCAGCGGCTGCGTCTGCAGAACTGGTGGGCGGCAGCTTCAACCACCCCGGGCCCCCGGTGTTTGAGCCGCGGGAATGTTTCTTAACAGGGTCGCCCGGGGGGGGGGGGGGGGGGGGGGGGGGGGGGGGGGGGGGGGGGGGGGGGGGGGGGGGGGGGGGTTAACATCGCCCGGGGGGGGGGGGGGGGGGGGGGGGGGGGGTATCGCCCCAGTGCAGAGGGAGAAGAGGAGGGAAGAGACTGCAGACCTAAGACTTTTGCCTCCATCACAGTGAGGAGATGCTGGATGGACTCACTGTGGTGGATGTTAATATGTGTTTATTGTTGTTTTATTGTATTGTATTATATGTATGACTGCTGCAATTTCGTTCAGACTTCGGTCTGAATGACAATAAAAGGCTATCTATCTATCTATCTATCTATCTATCTATCTATCTATCTATCTATCTATCTATCTATCTATCTATCTATCTATCTATCTATCTATCTATCTATCTACCTACCTACCATGAAATCGGGCTCCTTGGTGTAATACATCTGTACTTACTGAACTGTCTTCCCGAGCTAGTCTCATTTACCTGCATTTGGTTATATCCCTCTAAGTATATCCAATCCAAATACCTGTCCAAATGTCTATTAAAATAATGTGCTTGTTTAAACCACTTCTATTGTTTTCTCATTCCTGTGAATCTTTTCTGCATCCTCACAGACTTAATCACATCATTCTTACAGTGTGGTGACCAGAACTGCACATAGTTCTCTAACTGTGGTCTCATCAAATGATTTGTGCAACTGTAACATGATATCCCAACTACTGCAATCAATAGCTCAGCTGATAAAGGCAACCAGACAAACAAATGGCATCTACCCAAGTCTTGCCTACATTTGGGCGATATCCCTCTAAATCTTTCTTATCCATATACCTTTCCAAATGTTTGTAAATGTTGCAGCTTTACCCATTTCAGTTTTCTTGAATGTGAATGTGGACTCTGGAATGAGATGCAGACCACCACAATTCATAATTTCTTCCCAGCTGTAATTGGGCAACTGACCCTCCCTACCACAATTGGAGAGCGGTCCTGAACTACTAGCTACCTCATCTACCTCCTTTGACTATCTTGCACAAAATGTGTATGATGTATCTGTACCATGTGAATGGCTCGATTGTAATCATGTATTGTCTTTCTTCCGACTGGTTAGCACACAATAGAAGCTTTTGTGACAATAAACTAAACTATACTGAACAATATACCAATGTGTACATAACCAGTAAATGTTGTTTCCTTTTCAGTTAATCAGTCACAGTTGTTTTGTTTAGTTTAGAGATACAGCACAGATCCAGCACGGATCCAGGCTCTTTGGCCCATCGAGTCTACATCAACCAGTGATCCCTGCACATTAACACTACCCTACACAATTTTACATTTATACCAAGGCAATTAACCTATAAACCTGTACATCTTTGGAGTGTGGGAGGAAACCAAAGATCTCTGAGAAAACCCACGCAGGTCACGGGTAGAACGTATAAACTACATCCCAACAAGCATCCGTTGTCAGGATTGAACCCAGGTCTCTGGTGCTGTAAGGCAGCAGCTCTACCGCTATGCCATGATGCTGCCCCTGTTCTGTGTAAAGAGACCAAGTGCTATACATTATAATAAATAGCATGGGTTTTAAAGTGCTAACCAGACAATTGTATGAACACAATTCAATTGTATCACACGAATTACAATAAATCTTGCACATTTTGCATTACTGGAACATCATTAGAGTTGTAGTGTGAACTGGCTACACACAACAATTATCACACACACAAGTGTCATCAACCTCTATGCAATGATCAATGCCACCAAATTCAAGTGCCGTTTCATACGATTTCAAGCAGGGTGCAAGGCAAATTCTCCCTCCCCATCTTGCAGAGACCGAGCTACGCCCACACTTCTGGGTTTTATAGTCCCTCACCCCCCCCCCCCCCCATCATTTTCCATTGGGCAAAAAACACTTTTCCATTTTCCATCGGGCAAAAAACACATTTCCATTTTCCATCAAGCAAAAAACACTTTTCCATTTTCAATGTGGGCAAAAAAACACTTTTCCATTTTAAACAGCGGGCAACACTTTAGCATTTTCAAAGCAAAAACAACTTTTGCATTTTCAAACTACATTTTCAAACCACATTATGGGCACTCACAGTTTAATAGACATGTGTTCAGTGTTATTCACAGCTCAGACTGAGAGAAGTGACCCTCTCGCTCCCCCATCTTGCAGAGACTGACTGAGGCACTCAACACTTCCGGGTTTTATAGTCCCTCCCGCCTTCCACCGGAAGGGGCGTGGCCTTCATGGCGTGATTGAGAGGAGAGAGAATCTCAACATTTTCTAAACATGAATAAGTCTTTTATTTTTCATCGATGGGAAAAATCCTCTTGTACTGCCCAGAGGAGAGGGACTCTGAGTATGATGGCCAAAAATCACAGCCGTAAGTGGTAGCGTTTTTTCTAAAATCAATATGCAGTGCAAACAGGAATTGGTCAAGATGAGACTTTAGTAATATAGACGTTAGTGAAGCCATATAGCACAGAAAATTGACCTTCAATACAGTAAGTCTATGCTAACCATCGAGAACACATGTATGCCAATTTTATTAATCCCATTGTATTGTTCTCACATTCCCATCAACAACTGTGCCGCCAATGCATTCAGGATTTATCTAAATGCAGCAAAGCCTAAGTAGAAAGCTGCTTGGTTAGGAGGGTTTCAGCTACAGAGAGAGGTTGGGTAGGCTTGGATTGTTTTCTCAGAAATGTCAGAGGTCGAGGGGAGACTTGATAGATGTGTATAAAATTATGAGTGGCATTGGATAAGGTAAACAGTTAGAACCTTTTTCCCAGGGTGGATATGTCCAACCTTAGAGGGCATAGCTATAAGGTGAGATGGAGGATGCTTAATGGAGATGTGCGGTGCAAGATTTTTTGCACAAGGTGGTGGGGGCCTGGTACGCATTGCCAGGGGCGGTGGTGGAGACATATGATAGTGGTGCATGAGGTTGTTATAACCAGCAGGGAATGAACAGCATACATGCAGATCTGCAGTTTAAATTGGCATCATGTTTGTCATAAATTTCATTGAGGAAGGGCCTGTGTTGTAATGTTCTATGATCGTGGCTGATCAATGTGGCCTCCTCTGTGCCAATTTTTAATAGCCCTAAGTTCCTTGATGCACTAAATATTTAAACAGCTTCACTTTAAATACTTATAATACTTCTAATGATCCAGCTCCCAGTACTTGCCAGGGCAGAGTTTTCCTGAGGTTCACCACTCATTGCAATTTCAATGTACTGCAGTTTTAAATAACTCGTCCCTTGACATTATGTGCCCTTCTTCAAGATTCTCTCTCTAGTGGAAACATCTCAACATCTACCCTGTCAAGTTGCCCTTGGATCTTATAAGTTTGAATAAGGTTAACATCTACAAAACCAAAGAATACAGACCTAAACTGTTAGTTCCACTTGGTAGGACGATATTCTTGTCCCAGGAATAGCCTGGTAAACCTCCATTATAAGGGACCATAAAATAATGGAATGTTTCCAATACTTAACCTTGATAAAAAGAGGAAAAGAAAGTCAAGAAGAATGGTAAAAAGAAAAAAAAAACACACCATATTGGTATTGTAAGACAAAACATTTAATAACATATTAAAGGTCACTAAGTATGTCTAAGTTTTATCAATACCATACATTCATTTATATATAGAAGATAGACACAAATGCTGGAGTAACTCATCGGTGCAGGCAGCATCTTTTAAGCGAAGAAATGGGTGATGTTTCTGGTCGAGTCCCTTCTTCATTTATATATGGTGTTCTCTGAATGGATGAAACATTTCCATTCAATATGTCCCATTCATTAACAGATAGATCTCACGACTATAAATGGCTTTATCCAATTATCCTCCACATGGTATTCCATGGGAAATCATGTACTTTTTCCTATATCAGAAGTTTCGACAGTTTTAGTCACAGGTTCTGCTTACAGCAGTTCACTTTCACTTTACTATTTCCATAACAGATTGTAAATGAATGCTACAAAATGCTGCAAATTGGGGTCATGGTTAAAAGTGCAGCACAGCACCGGTGAAGTGGTTTTATCGACCTGATTCGCCACGTATGAATCAATAAAAGCATCAGAGCTGTGTTTAAGGACTGAACATTCTCCATGATTTCATCACCCTGACATATTGAAATGTCTCACAATTTCAAGCAGAACAATTAACTTATGAAGAGAAGCCTCCATCAATTATTTGAAAATATCAAAAACAAACTTAACTCCCCAACCACTGGCACTCGAGTCACTGTCAATTTTATTGCATGTCACGTCTGGGACCATAAATTTTCACATCTTAATCAAAGCTTCAAAAATTCAATTATTTCAAGTTTTAATTTGTATGCACATAATCAATGTGCTCTGGAAGACAAGAAACCTAAAGCAAAGGACTGCATCAAAATGATCCCAAAGCTAAAAATGTTTGAAGTATTACTGAATAAACTTGGGGTTCTTTCCCTGGGACTGGGCTGTTAAGATAGTCTAATTATGCTCTAAACTTGTGAAACTTGTGAAAGGAAAGATACAGAATGCTGGTGTAACTTAACAAGTCAGGCAACATCCCTCGGGAACATGGATAGGTGACAGAGAAACATAGAAACATAGAAAATAGATGCAGGAGGAGGCCATTCAGCCCTTCAAGCCAGCACCGGTATTCATTGTGATCATGGCTGATCGTCCACTATAAATAACCCGTGCCTGCCTTCTCCCCATATCCCTTGACTCCACTAGCCCCTAGAGCTCTATCTAACTCTATCTTAAATCCATCCAGTGACTTGCCTCTGTGGCAGGGAATTCCATAAATTCACAACTCTCTGGGTGAAAAAGTTTTTTCTCACCTCAGTCTTAAATTACCTCCCTTGGGGACATTGGGGACATTTTTCCTGCATCTAGCTTGTCCAGTCCTTTTATAAGTTTCTTATAAGATTCCCCCTCATCCTTCTAAACTCCAGTGAATCACAACCCTAGTCTTTTCAATCTTTCCTCATAAGGCAGTCCCACCATCCCAGGGATCAATCTCATGAACCTACGCTGCACTGCCTCAATCACAAGGATGTCCTTCCTCAAATTAGGAGACCAAAACTGTACACAATACTCCAGATGTGGTCTCATCAGAGCCCTATACAACTGCAGAAGAACCTCTTTACTCCAATACTGAAATCCTCTTGTTATGAAGGCCAATATTCCATTAGCTTTCTTCACTGCCTGCTGTACCTGTAAGCCAACTTTCAGTGACCGGTGTACAAGGATGCCCAGGTCTCGCTGCACCTCCCCCTTACCTAACCTAACCCCGTTTGAGATAATAGTCTGTCCCTTTGTTTTTGCCACCAAAGTGGATAACCTCACATTTATCTATGTTATACTGCATCTGCCACGCATCTGCCCACTCACTCAACCTGTCCAGGTCACCCTGCAACCTCCTAACATCCTCTTCACAGCTCACTCTGCCACCCAGCTTTGTGTCATCCGCAAACTTGCTAGTGTTGCTCCTAATTCCTTCTTCCAAATCATTAATATAAATGGTAAACAGTTGCGGCCCCAACACCGAGCCTTGCGGCACACCACTCGCCACTGCCTGCCATTCTGAATAGGACCTGTTCACTCCTACTTCTTCACTATGAAGAAGGTTCCCAATCTGAAACGTCACCTATCCATGTTCTCCATGGATGCTGCCTGACCCACTGAATTACTCCAGCATTTTGTGACTTTCCCTGTTATTTCCCATTGGATTAAAGAATACAGTATCAAAACTGCCCAAGGGGAGGAGAAGGGTCTCGACCCAAAACGTCACCCGTTCCTTCTCTCCAGAGATGCTGCCTGTCCTGTTGAGTTATTCCAGTAACTTGTGTCTACCAGAGATTATTTCAGGATTCACTGTAAATTAATGTGTGGAGTTTGCTACGGTGAAATGGAAGTTCACAAATATACATTGGTAAGTGGTTTCATCCCCCTGTCCCGCTTAGGAAACCTGAACGGAAACCTCTGGAGACTTTGCGCCCCACCCAAGGTTTCCGTGCGGTTCCCGGAGGTTGCAGGTGGTTGCCGGAGGTTGCAGGTAGTGGAAGCAGGTAGGGAGACTATCAAAAACCTCCGTGAACCGCACCGAAACCTTGGGTGGGGCGCAAATTCTCCAGAGATTTTCGTTCAGGTTTCCTAAGTGGGACAGGGGCATTACTGACCTTAGAAACGAATAGTAGGGGCTTCTATGGATATACAAATAGAAAGAATGTGGCTAAGGTAAGTGTGCAATCTGTAGAGAATGTGGCTAGTGAATTAACAACAAAGAATGGATGGTATGTTCAGTCCATTTTTATCATCATCCTTCACCATGAAGCACACCACAAATATTTCCAAGGTAACAGATGAAGTAATTTGAAATAACAGGGAGTAAATTGTAAAACTCCTCATCACATGGGATAACCTATTAGAGGAAGATTATGATTCTACAATGGAATATCGATACATTTGAGCGATTGGGAAAAAATCTGGCAATTGGAGTTTAAAGTTAATGGAGTTAAATTTAAGACTGCGCAAATCATGTACAAAGCAAGACATAATTTACTTCCAAGAAATATACAAAAACTGTTTATGGAAAGACAGGGTGGGTATAATTTGAGAGGGGAACATAATTTACAAAAACTCAATGTCAGAACAACTCTTAAAAGTATGTGCATAGCAATCTGGTGTGAATTTGTGGAATGGTCTGGAACAGGAGATAAAACTTAGCACAAGCATAATTCAGTTTAAAAAAATGTACAAAAACAATTGTTTAAAAGGATATTGGGATGAGGATAGGTAATTGTGATATTTGTTATACTGATTGTATTGGGAAGGGTGATTATAGAGTGATGGGTTGTATATATGACTAAGATACTGTATAGTATTTGCGGGGTTTTTCTTTTCTTTTCTTTTCTTTTTTTCTTTTTTGTATGGCTTTGTAAATATTTGATTAGTGTTCAAATGTAAATAATTTGGTGTACATATAGTGGCTGGTGTACATATGGTGTACATATCTATCTATTAATATATAAAACTCAAATCCGTCCGCCCGCAGTACGGATCCCTTCCTGCCTTTCGATTCGTTCCCGCTGTGCGATGTCACAATGCCCGATGCTCGCGGACGTCCAATCGGAATGGATCCATTTGCATGTACGGCTTCCGGCTGCGTTTCTTCCTTTGATGCTCCGCATCTCCGAAACCGGACGCAGAATCGCCGACGTCTTTTCCATTTCGGTAGAGATTTCGCTTTTCTTTCTAAGTATCCGCTCCTCATTACATTTCGTCGTGTTTAAGTACACGTTTTTAATCAAATCCTTCACCCCCCCCCCCCACAATATTTCAAAAAGAAACCGGCTTCTCACCCATAGAAGCAGCACCAGCCCATGGTGAATGTTCCATCGTGTGATGTCGCAATGCCCAATGTTCACATATGTCCAATCGGATTGGATTCATTTACATATGCCTTTGCAGGAGCCCAGCCCCGGTGAACGTTCCATCGTGTGATGTCACAATGCCCAATGTTCAAATACATTGTTGCCATATTGGGAGTACAGAGAATAGGCTGTGGGCCGAGGAGCTTTATTCAGCAGTTTCGTGACCCAAGTCACCAAACTACATGAAATTGTCACATATTGTGTAAAAATATTTATATAAATCACCCCAGAAACTCGATATGAAGAAGACTTGCACATTTTCATTAAATTAGAGAAAACCGGAAAAACGTCGGGAGTACAGAGAAGGTTCTCCAGACTGATTCCTGGGATGTCAGGACTTTCATATGAAGAAAGACTGGATAGACTCGGCTTGTACACGCTAGAATTTAGAAGATTGAGGGGGGATCTTATAGAAAATTTTTAAGGGGTTGGACAGGCTAGATGCAGGAAGATTGTTCCCGATGTTGGGGAAGTCCAGAACAAGGGATCACAGTTTAAGGATAAGGGGGAAATCTTTTAGGACCGAGATGAGGAAAACATTTTTCACACGGAGAATGATGAATCCCTGGAATTCTGTGCCATGGAAGGTAGTTGAGGCCAGTTCATTGGCTATATTTAAGGGAGTTAGATGTGGCCCGTGTGGCTAAAGGGATCAGGGGGTATTAAGAGAAGGCAGGTACAGGATACTGAGTTGGATGATCAGCCATGATCATATTGAATGGTGGTGCAGGCTCAAAGGTCCGAATGGCCTACTCCTGCACTTAATTTCTATGTTTCCCTCTCCCACCCACCCATCTCTCTCTCCCCCCCCTTCCCTCTCTACCACCACCCCCTTCCCTCTCTACCACCACCCCTTCCCCCTACCCCTCTGTCCCTCTTCCACCACTCCCCGTCCCTCTTCTACCACTCCCGCTACCCCCTCTACCCCTCCCTCCCCACTCTTCCACTTCTCTCCCACTCTCTCCTCCTCCTCCTCTCCTCACCCCTCTCCCATCCCTCTCTCCCCACCCCCCTTCCCTCTCTATCCCACCCCCTACCTTCTTCTCTCCCCCCCACACCCTTCCCCTATCCCTCTTCCATCACTCCTGCTACCCCTCTCCTCCTCCCCCCCCCCCACTCTTTCCCCACACCCCTCTCCCCATCCCTCCCTCCTCCCCCCCCTCCCCATCCCCCCTCCCCCCCAAAGCTCTCTCCCTATCCCTCACCCCCCTACCCCGCTATCCTTTCCCTCCCAAATCTGTCTCGTTTCCTCCTCCTCCTCTCCCCTCCCTCCCCCCCCCCCCCAAACGCCGCCGGGGAAACAGACCCAACGGGGCTGCACTTGGTCTAGTTAATATATAAAAGTCAAATCCGTCCGTCCACCTGCAGTACGGATCCCTTCCTGCCTTTCGATTCGTTCCCGCCGTGCAATGTCACAATGCCCGATGCTCGCGGACGTACAATCGGAATGGATCCATTTGCATGTACGGCTTCCGGCTGCGTTTCTTCCTTTGATGCTCCGCATCTCCGAAACCGGACGCAGAATCGCCGACGTCTTTTCCATTTCGGTAGAGATTTCGCTTTTCTTTCTAAGTATCTGATCCTCATTACATTTCGTCGCATTTGAGTACACTTTTTTAATCAAATCCTACACCACCCCCCCCCCCCCCCCCCCCCCCCCTCCACCTCAATATTTCAAAAGAGAACTGGATTCTCACCCACACAAGCAGCACCAGCCCATGGTGAATGTTCCATCGTGTGATGTCACAATGCCCAATGCTCAAATACATTGTTGCCATAGAGAACGCTCAGTGATTATTCAAATTCTTCACTAACTGTCATTCTGGTTTTGCTTGTGAAGTGAAAAGTCCTAAATTGCATTTGTCTGATGCAGGAAGATTGTTCCAGATGTTGGGGAAGTCCAGGACACGTGGGACACAGTTTAAGGATAAAGGGGAAATCCTTTAGTAATGAGATGAGGGAAACATTTTTCACACAGATAGTGGTGAGTCTCTGGAACTCTTTGCCACAGAAGGTAGTTGAGGCCAGTTCATTGGCTATATTTAAGAGGGAGTTAGATGTGGCCCTTGTGGCTAAAGGGATCAGGGGGTATGAGAGAAGGCAGGTACGGGATACTGAGCTGGATGATTAGAGTAAAGAGTGCAAAGAGTAGTAGGAGTAAACGGGTCCTTTTCACAATGGCAGGCAGTGACTAGTGGGGTACCGCAAGGCTCAGTGCTGGGACCCCAGCTATTTACAATATATATTATGATCTGGATGAGGGAATTGAAGGCAATATCTCCAAGTTTGCGGATGACACGAAGCTGGGGGGGAGTGTTAGCTGTGAGGAGGCTGCTAGGAGACTGCAAGGTGACTTGGATAGGCTGGGTGAGTGGGAAAATGTTTGGCAGATGCAGTATAATGTGGATAAATGTGAGGTTATCCATTTTGGTGGCAAAAACGGGAAAGCAGAATATTATCTAAATGGTGGCCGATTGGGAAAGGGGGAGATGCAGCGAGACCTGGGTGTCATGGTACACCAGTAATTGAAGGTAGGCATGCAGGTGCAGCAGGCAGTAAAGAAAGCGAATGGTATGTTAGCTTTCATTGCAAAATGATTTGAGTATAGGAGCAGGGAGGTTCTACTGCAGTTGTACAGGGTCTTGGTGAGACCACACCTGGAGTATTGCGTACAGTTTTGGTCTCCAAATCTGAGGAAGCACATTATTGCCATAGAGGGAGTGCAGAGACGGTTCACCAGACTGATTCCTGGGATGTCAGGACTGTCTTATGAAGAAAGATTGGATAGACTTGGTTTATACTCTCTAGAATTTAGGGGATTGAGAGGGGATCTTATAGAAACTTACAAAATTCTTAAGGGGTTGGACAGGCTAGATGCAGGGAGATTGTTCCCGATGTTGGGGAAGTCCAGGACAAGGGGTCACAGCTTAAGGATAAGGGGGAAATCCTTTAAAACCGAGATGAGAAGAACTTTTTTCACACAGTGAGTGGTGAATCTCTGGAACTCTCTGCCACAGAGGGTAGTTGAGGCCAGTTCATTGGCTATATTTAAGAGGGAGTTAGATGTGGCCCTTGTGGCTAAGGGGATCAGGGGGTATGGAGAGAAGGCAGGTACGGGATACTGAGTTGGATGATCAGCCATGATCATATTGAATGGCGGTGCAGGCTCGAAGGGCCGAATGGCCTACTCCTGCACCTAATTTCTATGTTTCTATGTTTCTATCAGCCGTGATCATATTGAATGGAGAATGTTGCAGGCTCAAAGGGCCGAATGGCCTACTACTGCACTTAATTTCTATGTTTCTATGTGTCCCTCTCCTCACCCCTCTCCCTCTGCCACCCATCTCTCTCTCCCCCACCCCCTTCCCTCTCTACCACCACCCCCTTCCCTCTCTACCACCACCCCCTTCCCCCTACCCCTCTGTCCCTCTTCTACCACTCCCGCTACCCCTCTACCCCCTCCCTCCCTCCCCACTCTTCCACTTCTCTCCCACTCTCTCCTCCCCCTCTCCTCCTCACCCCTCCCCATCCCTCTCTCCCCCCCACCCCCTTCCCTCTCTACCCCACCCCCCCTACCTTCTCTCCCCCCACACCCTTCCCCTATCCCTCTGTCCCTCTTCCATCACTCCCGCTACCCCTCTCCTTGAGGCGGGATCTTATAGAAACTTACAAAATTCTTAAGGGGTTGGACAGGCTAGATGCAGGAAGATTGTTCCAGATGTTGGGGAAGTCCAGAACAGGGGGTCACAGTTTAAGGTTAAGGGGGAAATCCTTTATGACCGAGATGAGAAAAACATTTTTCACACAGAGAGTGGTGAAACTCTGGAATTCTCTGCCACAGAAGGTAGTTGAGGCCAGTTCATTGGCTATGTTTAAGAGGGAGTTAGATGTGGCCCTTGTGGCTAAAGGGATCAGGGGGTATGGAGAGAAGGAAGGTACAGGATACTGAGTTGGATGATCATCCTTGATCATATTGAATGGTGGTGCAGGCTCGAAGGGCCGAATGGCCTACTACTGCACTTAATTTCTATGTTTCCCTCTCCTCACCCCTCTCCCTCACCCCTCTCCCTCTCTCCCTCACCCCCCTTCCCTCTCTACCCCACCCCCTTCCCTCTCTCCACCCGCCCCCTTCCCCCTACCCCTCTCCTCCTCCCTCTCACTCCCCACTCTTTCCCGTCTCTCCCTCCACCCCTCTCCACCCCCCTCCCCCCTCCCTCCCAATCCCCCCCTCCCCCCACATCTCTCTCTCCCCCCATCCCCCTCTCTCACCCCCTACCCCACTCTCCTTTCCCTCCCAAATCTGTCATGTTTCCTCCTCCTCCTCTCCCCTCCCTCCCCTCTTCTCACCCCCCCCCCCCCCCCCCCCTCCCCCCACCTGTGAGTTTGGGGGGTGGTTAATTTGAGTGTGATGCCGCAGCCCCTACTCCCCCCCCCCCCTCCCCCCCCGCAAACGCTGTTGGGGAAACAGACCCAACGGGTCTGCACTTGGTCTAGTAGCCTCTAAATTTGTATGAGATAATTACAAGCAGTTGAATAAGGGGTGGGAATTAATGAGCTTTGGTTTCTTCCTGCTCCTTTTCGGACACATATGATTTCATTTATTTATAGATATTGTTTATGACACTTCATAAATATTTGTGTTTTGTTTTTTTGTATGCTGTTTCACATTTGCTTTTTATTCTTTTATTCTGTCAGAAATAAATAACTAATAAATAAATAAATAAATAAATAAATAATAAATAAATGGATAAATAGATAAATGTGGGAAAGTCCAAGCCAAATGGAGGATTTTTTTTAACCTAAATGGATAGAGACTGCAAATGAATGAAGTTAACTTATCTAATACAGGTCTAATATGTTGTAAGAAGACAAACGACTTGTTGGCCTTTTTTTGTGAAACAGTTCGAGTTTGAGAAAGGGAACATTTTGTTACAGTTTTATCAGGTGTTGCTGAGGCCACACTTGGATATCTGTGCACAGGTTTGGTCCCCTGTGTAGGATGTACTAACAGGCAGTCCAAAGGAGATTCAGCAAGCTTATATATGGGATGAGAGGGTTATGCAATCAAGTGAGGTTAACTTGTTTGGATCTATATTTCTCAGAGTTTAGAAGAATGAAAGTGACCTTACTCAAACATATAAGGTCCCAAGTGTGCTCGACAGGGTAGATGTTGAGATGTTTTCAGTGGTGGTAGCATCACAAACAAGAGGAACATAACCACAAAATAAGGCTATGATCGTTTAAAACTTTTTTCTCTCAAAGACTAATGAATCAATGAAATTCCTTGCCACTGAAGGTTGCAGAGACAAATCATTAGATGTGTTTAAGGTGGAGATAGATACATGTTCAAAAGATAAATGTTCAAAAGATTGCATAATTGGGTTTATAGGTAACTGACAGCACAGAAAAGTGACACCAGTACAGATTAAGCACCATATTAAATAGTAGGGCAGTCTTGAGGAGTCTAGTGGCACACTGGTACTCTCACATTCTGGTGCTATTGTGTTGTTGTCAGCTCCATTTAGAATGAGCCTGCGGGTCCGTAGTATAACAGAGTGCCCGATGTTGGCAGAACCACATTGCCACTCAGCATTGTAGAAATGTATTTAGATTCAACTGAAGATAGAATGAATGAGAACAATAATTAATTAATTATAAAGATAAGAAGCTTCAAATCCCATCCAATCACGATGCAAATTTAAGGTGAATTTGATACCTGAAATGAATTGTTGTTCATGAGTGCCAAAAAGGCAATAGACAATAGACAATAGATGCAGGAGTAGGCCATTCAGCCCTTCGAGCCAGCACCGGCATTCACTGTGATCCTACTGACCATCCACAGTCCTGCCTTCTCCCTATATCCCCTAACTCCGCTATCTTTAATAGCTCAATCTAACTCTCTCTTGAAAGCATCCAGAGAATTGGCCTCCACTGCCTTCCACGGAGAATTCCACAGATTCACAACTCTCTGTGTGAATTCTTTTTTCCTCATCTCCGTTCTAAATGGCTTACCCCTATTCTTAAACTGTGGGCCCTGGTTCTGGACTCCCCCAACATGTTTCCTGCCCCTAGTGTGTCCAAACCCTTAATAATCTTATATGTTTCAATACGATCCCCTCTCAATAGTCAATAGACAATAGACAATAGGTGCAGGAGTAGGCCATTTGGCCCTTCGAGCTAGCACCACCATTCAATGGCTGATCATCCCCAATCAGTACCCCATTCCTGCCTTCTCCCCATATCCCCTGACTCCGCTATTTTTAAGACCCCTATCTAGCTCTCTCTTGAAAGCATCCAGAGAAACTGCCTCCACCGCCCTCTGAGGCAAAGAATTCCACAGACTCGCCAATCTCTGTGAGAAAAAGTGTTACCTCGTCTCATCCTTCTAAATTCCAGAGTATACAAGCCCAGCTGTTCCATTCTATCAACATATGCCAGTCCCGCCATCCCGAGAATTAACCTTGTGAACCTACGCTGCACTCCTTCAATAGTAAGAATGTCCTTTCTCAAATTTGGAGACCAAAACTGCATAATCCAGCCGTGGTCGCACAATTGTTGAAGGCCCCTTTGCTCCTATACTCAACTCCTCTTATTATGAAGGCCAACATGCCATTTGCTTTCTTCACTGCCTGTTGTACCTTCATGCTTACTTTCAGTGACTGATGAACAAGGATCTCCAGATCCCGTTGTACTTCTCCTTTTCCCAAATTGACACCATTCAGATAATAATCTGTCTGCTGTTTTTGCCACCAAAGTGGTTAACCTCACATTTATCCACATTAAACTGCATCTGCCATGCATATGCCCACTCACCCAACCTGTCCATGTCACCCTGCATTCTCATAGCATCCTCCTCCTAGTTCACAGTGCAACTCAGCTTTGTGTCATCTGCAAATTTGCCGTTGTTACTTTTGATCCCTTCATCTAAATCATTAATGCATATTGTAAATAGATGCAGTCCCAGTACCGAGCCTGGCGGTACCCCAACTAGGCGCTGCTTGCCATTCTGAAAGGGAGCCATTTATCACCTACTCTATGTTTCCTGTCTGCCAACCAATTTTCTATCCATGTCAGTACCCTACTCCCAATACCATGTGCTCTAATTCTGCCCACTAATATCCTATGTGGGACCTTATCAAATGCTTTCTGAAGGTCCTGGTACACTACATCCACTGGCTCTCCCTTGTCCATTTTCCTAGTTACATCCTCAAAATATTCCAAAAGATTATTCAAGCATGGTTTTCCTTCCGTAAATCCATGCTGACTCAGACCGATCCTGTTACTGCTATCCAAATGTGCTGCTATTTCATCTTTTATGATTGACTCCAGTATCTTCCCCAACACCAATGTCAGGTTAACTGGTCTATATTTCCCTGTTTTCTCTCTCTCGTCTTTTTTTAAAAAGTGGGATAACATTAGCTACCCTCCAATCCACAGGAACTGATCCTGAATCTATAGAACTTTGGAAAATAATAACCAATGCATCCACAATTTCTGGAGCCACTTCCTTAAGTACCCTGGCATGCAGACCATCAGGCCCTGGGGATTTATCAGCCTTCTGTCCCATCAGTCTACTTAACACCATTTCCTGCCTAATGTGAATTTCCTTCAGTTCCTTCGTTACCCAAGATCCTCTGGCCACTAGTGCATCAGGGAGATTGTTTGTGTCTTCCTTAATGAAGACGGATCCAAAGTACCTGTTCAACACATCTGCCATTTCCTTATTCCCCATAATAAATTCACCTGTTTCAGTCTTCAAGGGTCCAACTTTGGTCTTAACTAATTGTTTCCTCTTCACAAACCTAAAGAAGCTTTTACTATTCTCCGTTATATTCTTGGCTAGCTTACCTTTGTACCTCATCTTTTCTCCCCGTATTGTCTTTTTAGTTATATTCTGTTGCTCTTTAAAAGTTTCCCAATCCTCTGGCTTCACGCTTATCTTTTCGATGTTATACTTCTTCTCTTTTATTTCTATACTGTCCCAAATTTTCCTTGTCAGCCACTGTCGCCCCTTCCTTCCCTTGGATTATTTCTTCCTCTTTGGAATGAACTGATCCTGCACCTTCTGTATTATTCCCAGAAATACCTGCCATTGTTGTTCCACTGTCATCCCTGCTAGGGTATCTTTCCAGTCAACTTTGGCCAGTTCCTCCGTCATGGGTCCATAGTCCCCTCTTTTCAATTGTAATACTGACACTTCCGATTTTCCCTTCTGACTCTCAAATTGTAGATTTTACTTCGGAGTCACGTGAGTGACTATGTGAAGACCCCGTCCAGCACGCATGCACGACATAGCGTCTCACGCAGTGCAACAGCGATGAACGGGAGTACGGGCTCTCCCACAACAAGTTTAAAAACGGGACCTCCAGGTAAGTAAACTTACTCTGAGATTGTGTTTTTTCTAACCCTTGTTCTGATTTAATCACACAGGATCATGAACAAGGGAAAACAAGCAAGGAAGTTTGTACCCCATTCGACTGCAACAGAACAGGAGGGTTCCATCAGTGTGGGGGCGATCGGTGGCACCTGGACCACACACGCTGCGGTTCACAGTCACCGACAGCATTTCCGAGCCGAGCCCAGCGCTGCTAGCACAGCCTGAACAACAGCAGCGGGCTGGAGGTAAGGCAAAATGGAAGTCGGACCAGCCGAGAGTGGCAAAGGGTGGCCGTTTGAGCCGAATGGAAAGGCTCATAGAGCAAATGCTCCAGCGAGACTTGCTCCAGGAAATGGGGCAAGCTCACCAAGGGAGCACAGGCACTCCCTCTCCAGTGCACTATCAAGCACTGGCCATCACATCTCCCTCAGCAGAGGGGAGCGTTGGCGACCTGGACTGGGCTGGTCAAGAACAGGGGTCACTGGCTGAAGATACCGGGAGTATGCTTGGGGTACAGGAACAGGAAGAGCTGCTGGGAGTGGTGAACCGCTACACGGCAACACCGCGAGCGGGACGGCCATTACAGTCTAAACTGGCGGCCAGCATTGACTACCTGTCCTTTAAACCACTGCAAGAACAGGTAGTCAATGAGGCTTTGGACCTCTACACGCCTCCTGAAAACTGCATTTTGCCCAATGTGCCTGCCGTCAATAGTCAAATCTGGGGGTACATTGGGCAGGGTATCAGAACCCAAGAATTAAAACTGCAGAAAATATTGAAGCTCCTGACGTCGGCGATCACCTCGTATGCTCGTTCCGTGGACGGGGTAGACATGACAACTAACCAACAAGATACTCTGGCTCTACTGTGCAACACACAGTACGAGATTAACAACCTCTGTAAGGAAGCAATAAGACCTGCCCTCAATCCAAAATTTGCAGGACTGTGTAGAACTCCGACCTCAGAACCACAGATCCTGCTATTTGGCAAGGACTTGCCCAGGCAAGTCAAAGACTTGGACGAAGAATCCAAAGCATTTAGCCTCATGAGGGCAGGTCCCGGAACGAGCAGAACCACGCAACCCAGATGGCAGTACCCCATCGCATCCACCAGTAGGCGTCAACTTACAATACAATACAATACAATATGGGTTTATTCGTCACATTGCACATAAAAGTGCAAGTGAAATGAATATGTCAGCATCGATGCAATGAGAAAGAACACACAATACATAATAACATTTTAACACAAACATGCACCACAGTATTCATCACTGTGGTGGAAGGCACAACATTTGGCCAGTCCTCCTCCATTTCCCCCTGTGGTCAGGACCAGAGTCCAGAGTCAGTCCAGGATTGGCTATTCCCCACCAGGGACCGCGGCTTCAGGCTGGTGTAGGCTGCAGGCCGGCGGTCGAAGATTTAAAATTCGCGCCGCAGCCAGAAGCACCGCCGGCGGTCGAAGCTCCCCTCCAGGGGTGATGGCAAATCCATGCCAGGTCCGTGGTAGAAGTTGGCCGCGGGCCGGCGGTGGAAGCTTCTTCTTCCCCCGGGTCCCCAACGTGAGTTCCCGGGCTACAGACGCCACGCCAGCTGGAACTCTGCAGACTGCGGCTTTAGGCTGCCGGCTGCCGCGGGCCAGCGAAACGGAGCGCTTCCCTCTGGCGAGCCCCAGCGAGGGCTCGGCCACTGAAGCCCCGGGTGCGTCTCCCTGGGAAAGGCCGCGCCGATCCTTGTTGTTAGGCCACGGGGGAGGCGACTTGGAAAAAGTCGCCTCTCCGTGGAGGAGGCGACCAAAGCGGTTTCCCCTCTCACCCCCCCACACCACCCCCACACAAAACACACAGAGAAACATTAAAAACATACATTTAAACATACTAAAAAAACAAAAAAAGTTGAAAAAAACGGATACGCTGCTGACAGGGCGCCGGCTTGCAGCGCCCCCACCAACTTCATGGGACTGGTGAAAGCTCGGGGCCCACATACCATCCCCAGAAGTCTTTTTAGGACAGGGCCCAAAGCGGGCCCCATGGAAAATGCGCCATCCCCCAACAGCACCACCCCGACAGACAAGGAACCATAAACCGTAGAAATGAATACACCACCAATAACAATGGAGGTAGGTGGGTCTGGTCCCTACCAGTCCATAAAAGGTGGGGGGATTGTGCTAACAGGGGGGAGACCACACCTGCTTATGGAAGCATGGAGGACTATCACGCTTGATAGCTACAGTGCATTGAGAAAGTATTCAGACCCCTTCACTTTTTCCACATTTTGTTACATTACAGCCTTATTCTAAAATTGATTACAGTAAAAAAAAATTATCATCAATCTACGCACAATACCTCATAATATAAAAGCAAAAAGAGGTGTTTAGTAATTATTGCAAAATAATTAAAAATAAATAACTGAAATATCACATTTACGTAAGTATTCAGACCCTTTGCTGTGACTCTCAAAATTGAGCTTTGGTGCATCATGTTTCCATTGATTATCCTTGAGATTTTTCTACAACTTGATAGGAGTCTACAAGTGGTAAATTAAATGGATTGTACATGATTTGGAAAGACACACACCTATCTATATAAGGTCCCACAGTTGACAGTGCATGGCAGAGCAAAAAACAAGCCATGAAGACGAAGGAATTGTCTGTCGACCTCCGAGACAGGATTGTGTTGAGACACAGATCTGGGGAAGGGTATAAAACATTTTTTGGAGCCTTGCAGGTCCCGAAGAGCACAGTGGCCTCTGTCATTCATAAATATAATTTTGAAACCACCAGGACTCGTCATAGAGCCTGGCCAAACTGAGCAATCGGGGGAGAAGGGCCTTAGGATAGAGACTTACTAACATATTCAGGGAGGTGACCAAGAACCCGATGGTCACTCTGACAGAGCTCCAGAGTTCCTCTGTGGAGATGGGAGAAACTTCCAGAAGGACAACTATATCTGCAGCACTCCACCAAACAGGCCTTTATTGTAGAGTGGCCAGACAGAAGCCACTCCTCAGTTAAAGGCACATGACAGCCCGCTTTGAGTTTGCCAAAAGGCACCTAAACAAGATTCCCTGGCCTGATGAAACCAAGATTGAACTCTTTGGCCTGAAAGCCAAGTGTCACGTATGGAGGAAAACAGGCACCGCTCATCACCTGGCCAATACCATATCTACGGTGAAGCATGGTGGTGGCAGCATCATGCTGTAGGGATGTTTTTCAGCGGTAGGAACTGGGAGACCAGTCAGGATCGAGGTAAAGATGAATGGAGCAAAGTATAGTGAGATCCTTGATGAAAACATGCTCCAGAGCGTTCAGGACCTCAGACTGGGCCAGACGCTCACCTTCCAACAGGACAACGACCTAAAGCTCACGTCCAAGACAACGCAGGAGTGGCTTGTGACAAGTCTGTGAATGTCCGTAAGTGGCCCGGCCAAAGCCCGGACTTGAACCCGATCGAACATCTCTGGAGGGACCTGAAAATAGCTGTACATCAACACTCCCCATCCAACCTGAGAGAGTTTGAGAGGATCTGCAGAGAAGAATGGGATAAATTACCCAAATACAGGTGTGCCAAGCTTGTAGCGTGATACCCAAGAAGACTTGAGGTTGTAATCACTGCCAAAGGTGCCTCAATAAAGTACTGAGTAAAGGGTCTGAATACTTATGTAAATGTGATATTTCAGTTATTTATTTTAAATTATTTTCCAAAAATTTCTAAACACCTGTTTTCTCTTTTTTATTGTGGGCTATTGTGTGTAGATTGCTGATAAAAAAAATGAATTTAATCCATTTTAGAATAAGGCTGTAACGTAACAAAATGTGGAAAAAGTGAAGGGGTCTGAATACTTTCTGAATGCACTGTATATACTTAACAGTATTCGAGGATATAAAATTGAATTCATTCAAGAAAACATGCCACCAGTTCAGCATGCACCCCAAAGGGGTTTTAGCTTCTCACTAAAAGAAAAACGGGAGGGACAAGCAGAGGTTACATACAAAGGGTATCATAGAGAAATCTGAACATGAACCTTTGAAATTTGTATCAAATATATTTACCAAAATCAAAAAAAATGGAGGATGTCGCATCATCATTGACTTAACTACATTGAATACTTTTGTTAAGTATATACACTTTAAAATTGAAACATGTGTGACTGCCAAACAATTGATTCCAAAGGATACTTTATGGCAAGCATCGATTTAAAAGATGCATACTATTCAGTACCTATTCATAAGGATCATCGTAGATACCTAAAATTTACCTGGATGGGGCAACAATGGCAGTACAAATCGTTGCCTAATGGTCTAACATCAGCCCCAAGACTGTTTACCAAGATATTAAAAACCAGCCTTGGCAATATTAAGAAAACAAAAACATATTGTCATGGGATATCAATGATATTTTGATAATAGGCAAAACCATGGAATTAGCTAATTCAGCAGTATTAGCTACTAGACATTTATTTGAAACCTTGGGCTTTGTCATACATCCAGAAAATCTAAGTTGACGCCATCCACAACTATGGACTGTCTGGGATCCACAATTAACTCAGTCCACATGTCTGTAACGTTGCCAAAAGAAAAATCAGCAGAATTGGCACAAACATGTAACAAATTAATGGTTAACAATCGACCAACCATCCGACAAGTGGCAAGAGTAATTGGGAAATTGGTAGCAGCATTTCCAGCTACCCAGTTTGGACCTTTGCATTATCAAAACTTACAAAGAGCAAAGGTGCAAGCGTTAAAACAACATGCATATCACGTTGACTGAACCATGAAATTGCCCATTGAAGGAATATCAGAGTTACAATGGTGGATGGAGAACATTTGGCATAGTTCCAGTCCCATCATTATCAATAACCCAACGTTAACAATACAAACAGATGCCAGTGCTCAAGGCTGGGGAGCAACTAATACCATATCCAGTACAGGTGGTAGATGGACTAATCTAGAATCATCACTACTACAGACACTGGACATGAACTATTTGGAAATGTTGGGTGCGTTCTATGGTTTAAAAGCATATTGTACAAATATGCACCATTTGCATGTTTGTTTGCAGATTGATAATACCACAATGGTTGCCTATATTAACCATATGGGCGGGATAAAATCGATATCATGTGATAATTTGCTCAACACAATCTGGCAATGGTGTGTCGACAAACATATTTGGCTATCAGCAACTTACCTACCAGATAAGCTAAATACAGTGGCAGACACCAGGTCATGCAAGTTCAATGATAACACCGAATGAATGTTAAACCCCAAAGTATTTGCTGAAATTACAAAGCAATATGGAACACCAGATATCGATCTCTTTGCATCCCGACTGAATCACCAGGTACCGATGTATGTCGTTTGGGAACCAGACCCTGAGGCAGCGGCGATGGATGCATTCGCGCTGAACTGGGGGAACTATTTTTTCTATTCTTTTCCCCTCTTCTGCCTCATCAGGTGGGTACTACCAAAAATACAGATGGACTCTGCTTCAGGCATTTTGGTAGTATCCGACTGGCCTACACAGACATGGTTCCCAGTGTCCTTGACAGGGTCGTTGAAACATCAATGACCATTCCCAGCTGACCAGATCTACTGATTCACCCTGTGTCAGGCGAAAGTCACTCATGCCATGACAGAATAAACCTAATGGGTTACAAATTCTAAAAAGACCTTTGCTGGACCTGGGATTGTCAAACAGGACCATGGACACGATGACAGCATCTCACCGACTTTCCACCAAGAAACAATACGTCTCGAGTATAAGAAAATGGGAAACATGCTGCTCGAGAACAGGGACAACCTACATATCAACCACCATAACAAATGTACTGGAGTTCCTGGCCAGCCTTCACCATGATGAAGGTTTGAGCTATAGCGCTATCAATTGTGCTAGAAGTGCACTGTCAGCCTACCTAAGACAGGCATCAGGACAACAGGCCATAGGGTCTCATCCGCTGGTGGCCAAATTAATGAGAGGGATCTTCAATTCAAACCCCCCTAGACTTAAGTACACCAAGATCTGGGATGTCAGTGTTGTCCTGGCATACCTAAGGGGATGGTCACCAGCCATTTCCCTCGCTTTGGAACAGCTAACCCTGAAAACGGCCATGCTGATGGCATTAGTCTCAGCACAAAGGGTCCAGTCTCTTTACTTACTCAGACTGGACAATATGGTCATAACACCAGACCAAATAACATTCACCATTCAGGAGCTGGTAAAACAGAGCAGACCAGGAACTTCAGGTCTTATTATGGAATTCCGGGCGTACCCACCTGACCCCTGTTTATGTGTCATGACTCACCTTCTACTATACATCAACACAACCAAAGATTCCCGAGGGAGAGAAAAAGCACAATGGGTCAGCCACAAAAAACCACATGGTCGGGTGTCGAGTCAAACCATCTCTAGATGGCTCAAACAGGTACTGGGAGCTGCTGGAGTGGATACTGATATTTACACATCTCGCTCCACCAGGGCAGCATCCACGTCGGCGGCTAAAAGAATGGACGTGCCATTAGACCACATCCTGGCAACAGCGGGGTGGTCCATGGAAAGAACTTTTCAAACGTTCTACAACAAGCCATTAGCAGAACCTGTTTTATTTGCAGAGAGAATTTTAGATACTGCAAATATATAATTTAAGCCCGGGGGAGCATTATTTTCTTTGTTATTGTTTTCAAATAAATACCAATATTGTTTTATAAACAGATTCATGGTTGATTACGATAACATACTTCCTCCCTTGGATGACTTCGGCAGCGAGTGAAGTATGAACTGTTACATGGTTTGAAATCACAGAGCTTTAAAATCTTCACGTAGTCACTCACGTGACTCCGAAGTGAAATAGTAAGATTAAACGAGAACTTACCAATTTGAAGTTTGATCTTTATTTTATGATGAGTTACGATGAGGGATTACGTGCCCTCCGCTCCCACCCTCAATTATAGAGAAACTGGTAACTTAGTTATCCTTATCTTTACTATGTTTATTTCAATTATTGTGTTATTTCTGTGTTTCCACACCGCTGCTTTGAAGTATGTCGCGCATGCGTGCTGGATGGAGTCTTCACTTAATCCCTCATCGTAACTCCTCATAAAATAAAGATCAAAATTCAAACTGGTAAGTTCTCGTTTAATCTTACTATTTAAACTTATCATATTATGGTCACTACCTCCTAATGGCCCCTTTACTTCGAGTTCTCTTAACAAATCCGGTTCATTACACAACACAAAGTTGACACAGACTGTTAAATATTTATAAGCATTATCCTTACTTAATCCATCATCCCATTTAAAACCTGTCGCTGATTGCTTCACAGAGGAAAGCAATGGAAAAATTTCAATGAGAAATTACATTTTATACATTGTAGGAAGTAGCATACTTAAGGATTAAACACCGATTTAGGAAGTTTTAAAACACATTTCTATTGAAGACAGAAAATAGTTTATGTAAAAAATGCTTGTTATAATAATATGGAGAGGCACTGAGTAATGTGCTCTACATCTGGGGGTCGCATCTTCATTGTTTTCAGATTCAGATTTAGATTTGATTATTGTCAGATACACAGGATGTAATTAAATTCTTTTGTACATAAATTGCAAACTCTGGTGTGTCTGGCAGACTGGTGCAGATGTGAGACATTACAAATCCCTCAAAGCATTTTGTTGTGATTGATGTACGAGCCACTGGGGTGGCAGTCATTGTGAACGGTTACTTTACTCTTCTTGGGGACCGGAATGATAGATGTTTACTGGAAGCAATTTTAGAACCTGTCCAGGGATTCTATCCAGGCAAGACGCTTTCTGAGAGTTTACCATCATGAAAGCAATTCTGATTTCCACCAAAATATATGGGACTGAGCCAACAGGGAATGGGGGGGAGGGGTGGGTTTCATGCCTTGGGGGGACGGAGCTAACAGGGAATGGGGGGGGGGTTGTCACACGTTGGGGAAATTTTATTTACCTGTTCAAAAATGGGCATACAACTCATTGAATTCTAATACACAAGTAACCACAGATGCTGGTTTACAGAAAAATACACCAGGTGCTGTGGTAAATCTGCAGGTCCGGCAGCATCTACGGAGAACACGGACAGGTGATGATTTGGGTCAGGACACTTGTTCGGAATCCTTAGCTCAATAACAACCCAGAAACCAACTCTTTGGTTTGCTGACATTAAAGGCTAGATTGTTATTCTATCTTACTACAGTTTCTACGTACTACAACTTTTTCACTCAGAGGCTGATGGGTACATGGAATGTGCTTCCAGAGGAATTATTTGAGGCCGGTACTATAACAGCATTTAAAATACACTTGGACAGGACATCTGTAGAGGGATATGGGTCAAATGTGGGCAAATGTATTAGCTAGGCTAAAACATTAGCTTTGATGGGGCATCTTGGTTGGGATGGACAAGTTGGCTTGAAAGGCTTGTTTTCATGTTGTATGACTCTACATTTATTCAGGCCAGATGAAGTGCTCTTGAATGTGTTCCAGACCACCGACTCAACGTGGTCGTGATATAGGCCTTCCGTCTCCTCAGACCACTGCTGTTCTACTCTTTTCATTGGTGCCGCACAAACAGTACTGATACATGTTCAGACTGGCCATCAAGACACCAGAAGGCCAATCAAATTCCTTCTCCAGACTTCCCCTGCTGTCATATTGTCAGCACTTACAGTAGCCTAATCCAATAGGTGGTACAATTCAGTATTCTACATCCCCCTCCTTCGATTAGGTCTCCATAACAAGAGCAAACAAGTTACCAGTATTCATCAACACATCATAACAGTTACAAACTCGTGTGCTGAAGTCAACTGTTCAACACCAGACCAAATTTGGGGATCATTCTCTCTAATTGCAAAACATGTTTCCAACTGATTAAACAACCAGATGTGTCCAACTCTCAAGCATCATTCAAGTCCACAGAAGGTATATTTGGTTAGGAGCAAACAGGCCCATCTGGCGAGGATGGATATTGTTGGCATGTGGAATAGGTTCTGTTGCAGTTGCACAAGCAGGTACTAAGTCTTCGAAGTTTCTGACTGGATTGAATAGAATAGAATAGAATAGTTTCTTTATTGTCATTGTAACATGAACCATGTACAACGAAATTTAAAATGTCAGCCAGTCAGTGCAGCATTCAAACATTTCTAAAAGCTAACGATACATACAAGGTAAAATATTAAAGATAAACAATTAAATAAATATCACGGACAAAGCACGCATACACACCCAACCCTCCATCCTTCTGTCGATTCCACAGTTACCACAGTCCCTTAGTCTGTATCGCCCCTGCGTTCCTTGGCGGCTACATTTAGTGCTCTTATAGCAGTGGGGTAAAAAACTGTTTTTTAGTCTATTTGTCCTTGTCCTTGTAGATCTGTACCGTCTGCCTGACGGCAACAGTTCAAACAGGGAGTGTCCGGGGTGGGAAATGTCCTTTATGATATTCTGGGATTTTTTGGTGCAGCGGGAACTGTGTAAGTCCTCCAAGGTAAGGAGAGGGCAGCCGACAATCCTCTGGGCGTTGTTAATGGCCCTCTGGAGCGCTTTCCTCTGAGCCGCTATGCAGCTGGTGTACCACACGCATACACAGTATGTTAGTATGCTCTCAATGGAGCACCGATAAAAGGACAGCAGCAGTCTCTGAGTGATGTTATTCTTCCTGAGCACCCTCAGGAAGTGCAGTCTCTGCTGGACCTTTTTCAGCAGCGCAGTGGTGTTCACGCTCCACGTCAGGTCCTCCTCAATATGGATTCCCAGGAAGCGGAAATCCGCCACCCTCTCTACACAGTCCCCTCTGATAGTCAATGGTACCATGTCCGTTTTGTTCTTCCTGAAGTCTATTATTATTGGCAAAGAACGTGAGGTGTAACCTTTTTACACAAAGGGTGGTGGGCATATGGAACGAACTGCCAGAGGAGGTAGTTAAGGCAGTCGCAATGTTTAAGAAAAATTTGGACTATCGCAATGTTTAAGAAATATTTAGACAGATGCATGGTTAGGATAGGTTTAGAGGGATATGGGCAGGCGGGATTAATGTAGATGGGACATGTTGGGCCGATGGACCTGTTTCCACACTGTATGATGCCCAAATTCACCTTGAACAAACTAAAGAGGACTGGCCCTACCCATTTGCTCAGCTTCTCCCCATATTATTTTAACAAAAGATTTGACATGAATTAAAATGTGTTCCATCTTCAATCTAAATACTTGTTTTTCACATTCATCTTAAATTGGTGCTTAATCCTTGAATTTGGTTCTTCATAAAGTGTAATATCTCAGTGACCATTTTCCAGTGCTTGTTCTCTGCAAAGTACTTAACGACAGGTTTTAAACAGAATGATGGAATAGGTAAGGATAACGTTTATAAATATTTAACATTGTCTTTTTGGCTGTCACGAACAACCACTTTATAACTAGAGAGCTGTCCTGAACTACCATCTACCTCATCGGAGACCCTCGGATTATCTTTAGGTAGATAAAAATGCTGGAAAAACTCAGCGTGTGAAGCAGCATCTATGGAGGGAAGGAATTGGTGACGTTTCGGATCAAGACCCTTTTTCAGACTGATGTCAGTGGGAGGGGGTATGGGGGTGGGGTGAAAAGAAAGGAAGAGACGGAGACAGTAGGCTCTGGGAGAGCTGGGAAGGGGAGGAGAAGGAGGGAGAAAGCAAGGACTACCTGAAATTGGAGGTCAATATTCATACTGCTGGGGGTGTAAACTACCCAAGCGCAATATGAGGTGCTGCACCTCCAATTTACGGTGGGACTGGCAATGGAGGAGACCCGGGACCGAAAGGTCGGATTTGTTTAATCGGATTTACTGGACTTGTGCAATACGTTATTCCATTTATCCTGTATCTGTACACTGTGGGTAAGTTGATTGTAATCATGTATAGTCTTTCTGAATTGCTCCTGACTAGTCTCCTAAATTGCTTCTTCTCCCGCTTTGAAACATCACAACAGCAGCACTCACCTGCTACAGCCCTGTTCCCACCCTCACCTGGCTCCTGTACTACCCCACTCACTGTCGGGGAACACAATGTCAGACGGGTGCTCCTGGCAGTGAACCCCAAGAAGGCTACCGGCCCAGATGGAGTCCCTGGTAAGGTGCTCAAAGCGTGCGCCCACCAGCTCACTGCCATCTTCACCAGAATTTTCAATCTCTCCCTGGCCCAGGCAGTTATTCCGTCCTGCCTAAAATCAGCCACAATCGTCCCTGTGCCGAAGAAGTCTCCCATCACCAGCCTTAATGACTACCGTCCTGTTGCCCTCACTCCGGTAATCACGAAGTGCTTCGAGAGATTGGTCCTCCAGCACATCAAGGACTATCTACCACCAGACTTCGACCCCCACCAATTCGCTTATCGCCAAAACAGATCCACAGAAGACGCCATCACCGTAGCTCTCCACTCTGTGCTGAGCCATCTGGAGCAGGGGCAGAGCTACGTCCGGATGCTCTTTGTGGATTTTAGTTCAGCCTTTAACACAATCATCCCGGACATCCTCATTGGTAAACTGGTCACTCTCGGCCTCCCCACTGTCACATGTGCCTGGATTAAGGATTTCCTCACAAACCGGCCCCAGACTGTGAGACTTGGCCCCCACCTCTCCTCCACTCGCAGGTTGAGTACCGGTTCCCCACAGGGCTGTGTGCTAAGCCCCCTCTTATACTGTCTCTACACCTACGACTGTAGTCCGGCCCACAACAACAACCGCATCGTCAAATTTGCTGACGACACTACTGTGGTCGGACTTATTTCAAAGGGAGACGAGGCAGCCTACAGAGAGGAAGTCCTGAAGTTGACAACCTGGTGCTCAGAAAACAATCTGGCTCTGAACACCAGGAAAACAAAAGAGCTCATTGTCGACTTCAGGAGGCACAGCACCGACTTAGTCCCCCTACACATTAACGGCGAGTGTGTGGAGAGGGTCAACACCTTCCGGTTTCTCGGCGTCCATATCGCGGCTGACATCTCCTGGACGGACAACACGACAGCGGTCATCAAGAAGGCTCAGCAGCGGCTGCACTTCCTGAGGGTCCTCAGGAAGCACAACCTGGACTCTAACCTGCTGCTGACCTTCTACCGCTCGTCCATCGAGAGCCTGCTGACATACTGCATTACAGCATGGTATGGCAGCTGCACCATGGCAGACAGGGAGAGGCTTCAGAGGGTAACCAGGACAGCGCAGAGGATCATTGGTTGCCCTCTCCCCTCCCTGATGGACATCTACACCTCCCGCTGCCTTAGCAGGGCAAAGAAGATCACCAAAGACAGCTCCCATCCTGCGTTTGGACTGTTCGACCTGCTGCCCTCTGGAAGGCGCTATAGGTGCATCAAATCCAGGACAAACAGACTCAGGAATAGCTGCTTCCCGAGAATTATATCTACCATAAATTCAAATCCACACATGCACTGACTACACCGCCCAACACGGACTTCCATCTGTATATATGTATATATGTATGTAGCGCCGTAGAATTTGTGCACCTATTCCCCCCCCCCCCCCCATCTCCCTTCTGTTTTGTTTTTCTGTTTCTTGTTTTTTGTGTAAAATTGTATGTATGCACTGAGTACGAGCAGCTTTCAGTTTCACTGTACATGTATAGTGACAATAAATGGCATATCTATCTGCTGACTGAATAGCACCCAACAAAAAGTTTTTTACTGTACATGGGACAATAAACTAAAAATAAGCTGGAAGGACATGCCTCAGAAGGTGCACAGAGCCACCAGTAGGTCAGTGGTATAGGAAGCTTGTCCAGCCGTTATGTGCAGATGTAACCAGAAAATGCTGTTCATTCACTTCAGCAAAGTCCAAGTGAATGTTCTCCCATGGTAAATGATCCAGAGCCACAGACGAAGATTAAAGTACTGGCTAGTTCTGAACAGCCTTATAAAGCGTACACTAATTCACAAAATTCTGCATGTCTTGATACAGGTCTGGCCACCTTGGTAACTTGGGGTCAAGGTAACACTTGTATGTCATCCAAGCTTAGTCAGCCCGAAATTGAGGCATTATAACCCTGGAAGCTTATAGAATAACACGTTGATCAGTGCAGTGGCCAAACCATCAGGTTTAAATCAAAAACATTTGAAAGGACAGTCTCTTGTTTCATTCATATATCACTTGATGACAATGTTAGAAATATGGAATATTTGAAAGCCAGCTTCATCATCATCATTTCCTCCATGATTGCATCGCAAATGAGAGACGTGTTAGCATTTGCAGGGTCCTGGGAACCTCTGCACTCATGTGTAGTCTTCAGCCAACTGGGTCAGCTCCCAGTGCTGCCTTCTCAATGCAGCGTGGGTTGCTGTTGCTGACTTTGGCTCAAGTTTGTTCAAGATAGATTTGTGATGCGTCATTAAGCTGAAGTTTCAACCATGCGAAGAATTAATTTTTTAATCGCTTGACCCAAACGATTATCTATATATATATCTATCTATCTATCTATCTATCTATCTATCTATCTATCTATCTATCTATCTATCTATCTATCTATCTATCTATCTATCTATCTATCTATCTATCTATCTATGCAATTTGAGCATAACTTTGTTCATTTACGGGTAGAATCCTGCAAGCAAAAGTGATGGGGTGTGGGAAGCCTGAAGTTGATTGGCACGAGATGATTGCAATCCTCTGAGGCTCCTCTGTAGCATAGTGTGCAAGCACTTTCTGTTCAGAAGCCAGCGTTTGCATTGCTTCACATTGTGGACACCAATGCCACCTGGCCTCTCATGTGGTCGCCGTATGTGACAGCTTGGTAAAGAAATGTCCATAATATTTCACCAAACCCCAGAAAGACCTGATCAGTAGGCAGTGGTAATTTTAATCAAACTGAACATGGCTAGGCAATATGCAGATGGGACATGGAAAGGCAATGTTTTGGTTCGGGATTCTTCTCCTTCATATTATATAGCTGGCAGTGAACACAAAATCTGGAATTCTGATTCCTATTTTACTTGGCATCTATGGCTTTCTAGAACACACTAGAGCTGCTTTTCACCGCTGACTCAAAGACATCATAAACATAACCAGGCTTTTGCTGGTGATTTCAATACTCACGTTGGCAAAGATTGTCCTCAACACAAATGGTCAGCCTGGTCTTGGGCAATGTGTTCCAACTATTTTCTTTGGACCCAGCCACCTGGAAGTTTCTTCAGAAGCAATATACCCTTCAGCTTGACCTCACTTGTCCCAGGGAAGATTGGGTTAATGGATGAGGAGCATTGGGTGACTCAGGTACCTGCACTCACTGGAGTTTAGAATGATGAGAGGAGATTTCATTGAAACCTACCAATTCTTCTTCTTCTTGCGTATGGAGTGCACAGCCTAAAGTTGTAGGTCAACTTTTTCTATTTGATCTTATTTAATTGGGCACGCCGGATTGATTGCATTTGTCGAAACAGGGCGGACCACGTGAAGGTTGCAATCTTCCACCCCACCTACCAATTAATGAAAGGACTAGGTAGAGTGGATGTCGAGAGGGTGTTTCCAGTAGTGGGAGAGCGTAGGACCAAAGAGCATTGCCACAAAATAAAATGATCTACCTATAGAATGGAGATGAGGAGGAATGAGGGCATTGAATATATGGAATTACGGACGGCAGTGGACACCAAGTCATTGGGTATTTTTAAAGTAGAGATTGACAAGTTCTCGATTTGTAAGGACATCAGATGTTATGGGGAGAAGGCAGGAGAATGGGGTTAAGAGGGTAAAATAGATCAGCCATGATCAAAAGCCAGAGCAGACTTAATGGGCCAAATGGCCTAATTCTGCTCCGATGTCTTATAGTCTTATGGTAACATCCATGGCATACTACATGTTTCCTGAATGGACAGTGTAGATTGTTATACTGATCATGAATCCAGTTGAGGCATGTTACAACCACACTAACTTAGGTCCCATGCAAAACAAAAATACAAGTCCCATCTCAAGGTCAACAACATAAGGTATTTGGAAATGTGTACATTTGAAAGGGGCTCTGGAGTTCATCAGTGCACTGTGACATAATGTTGGGAAAGTCTTTAAAGCAGATACTCTCGACATTCAAAGCCACATTTGGAACAACTATAAAGGAACAACTTGACTGGTTCACTCCATCCAAATCTTTGTGTCTTCCATTTTCAGGAAAGAAAAAAGCAAGCTTGTTTAGCCTTACTTCAATCTTTTGTTTATAAACTTAAAAGCCAAGACTACCGTCCAAAAAACCCTGCTGATCTTTGCAGCAACATACAAAGCTGGCTTAAAATGGAAGACCTTTGCACAATTATAAAGAGGTACAAAGAAAGCTCTGAGAACAACTTCCAAAAAGATCGCAATCCACAATAATAAATAGAGCACTTATAAAAGGTCAACGATAAATTTGGAGTTAATTGGGCATTATTGAAACTATAATTTAAGACATGACATAGATCCGAAAGCTGCACTAGTTAAATCAGACAAAAGTAATGCAAGATATATTAAAATCCATCATATTTCTTTTAGAGACAGAAAGTAAAAGTTTAGAGCAACATTTTTACTCCTAATGCATTTGGAAGAAAAGAACTGAAAGAAAGAAGATAGATAATAATAATAATAGAAAGAATGGAGAACTATTGCAAGATGCAATAGATCATCTCTTGGTGTAGATGTGAAGACCTTTATGAAGGTGTTGCTTAAAAGACTTCAAACTCTTGCTGAGAGTCCATCTGAGTACTAGTATGGCTTCAGATCTAATGTTCTCTGATGGACGTGTACTTTGCACTACACTCGTTGGAAGAAAAGTGCAGAGAATTAAAAGGTTAACGATAAATTTGGAGTTAATTGGGCATTATTGAAACTATAATTTAAGACATGACATTCCCTTGTGTTTTGTTAGTCAACCTGCAGGAGAGGCAATCTATTCCTATCCAAAATAGATTTTGCAATGAAAATGAATTCTCATTGTAGTTTAATATGGGCAACAGTAAGATTAAAATGTCATCCTAGCGCCCTAATTGAGGTGAACTTAATCAATGGAGTGTTGAATTATCTTGAGATGCTCATTGTCTGAGCATGTCTGAGTATTCTGTCAAAAGTAGCAATTTGAGTAGTGCCTGAATTATTGGCACTTAATCCTTTTTACAACAGGCTCTGTGAATAATCTAACACATGCTGATAGGATAAAAGGCTATTTTTAAATATTTGAAACTATCTTAGATGTGTTGGACTTAGTCATTTCAGCCCATTTCCACAAGAGACTAGTAACCTCTTTGTGGAAGGTCATAAAGATGACTGGAGCACTCAGAGATTGGAGCTAAATCGTATTGTTTGCACAGATGGAGCTTCAATTGACATTTAACTCATACTGCACCCTGTAGACCGTGCAACCAAAATCACCACCTTTTCTCTCTGCTTGTACTAATAGCTCCCATTGCAATGAGAACACACGATGCATGAAAGAAAATATGGCTCAGAAGTTGATTGGAAATCTAGGCGAGTGAATGGTGTTGAGAGCATTGGTCATGGAGTTGTAGAGATTGGGGTTGTTTTGGGATAGGAAGAAGAATTGTGAGGAGAGGCACTGGAAGTCAGGGATGGTGAGATTTATGGTAGAGGGAGGAGGGGATGTAGTGACAGACACATGATCAGGCTGTGGTCCATTGTGGGAGAAGCAGCTGAAGATATGAATAAGGGCTTGACATTGTTGGTGGTGAGGTGAAGCTGGAAGAGAAAACAGAGTAAAATAATTGACTCCAGGAATGTCTACTGCTGAGGCTCCAAAGCAGTGGAATGGCCTGTTGCTAAGACAGGTGTCAAACCCCTGCTTCAGGAAGAGTGATCGGCACCACTTAGAGGTCTCAAAAGCATGAGAAAATGTTACACATGGTGACGTGAAGATTTGTTTCACTGTGCTTGCTTGCCAGGCTTTTTATACTTTCATCCACAATGAGCACGGGAGACCTAGATCAAATCTAGATGCATGGCCACATACCAAAGACCAAATCCCACTTACCAATCAGGTTGTAGATGACATTTGTACTCACATTGTACTCAACAACACCATATTGTGTGAAGAAATGTTTAGCCCAACGTCAGCTCACTGTCAACCCATGATTCACCATCCGACAGATCCTATCCAAGAGTAAACCTTGTTCAAGTTTAGAAGACTCAAAGGTGACTCGATGGAACTATATCTGAGGGGTCCTGACAGGATGGACGTGAAGAGGATGGTTTCTTGCGTAGGAGAATCTAGAACCAGGAGTCACTATTTAAGGAAAAGGAATCACTCATTTAATACAAAGATGAGACAAAATTATTTTCTCTCACAGGGTTGGTAGACTTTGGAACACTTGCTTATTTACTTTCTATGACACAGGAGGAAACCATTCGGTCCATCAGGTACATATTGTCTCTTAACACATTAATCTAATGCATTCACATCAATGGACAGTAAATTAATTTTAAAATCTCAGTTTCAAAAGAGTGAAAGGTTAGCATGGGTCAATGGGAAAATGAAATTAAGATTATGTTCTGATTAGCCATGATCTTATTGGACGTGGTTAAGGTTTGAGACATTGTGGCCTGTTCCTGCTTCTGATTTGTATGTCTAGGGCGGCACAGTGGCCTTACAGCACTGGAGATCCGGGTTTGATCCTGTCAATGGGAGCTGTCTGTACAGACTTTGTTCGTTCCCCCTGTGGCCATGTGGGTTTTCTCCGGGTGTTTCGGTTTCCTCCCACATCTCAAAGGTGTACAGGTTTGGTTAATTGGCTTCGGTAAAATTGTAAATAGTCCCCAGTGTGTAGGATAGTGCTGGTAGATGGGGTGACCACTGGCCGGTGGGCTGAAGGGCCTGTTTCCATGATGTATCTATAAAGTCTCACGTCTATACATTCCGTATTACCGACAGAAACATTTTGAGCAACGTTTTGCACATTTTTCTTTGTATCCATTATTGAAAGGAAGTGGCGGTTACAGATGACATTTCATTGGTTCAAGCAATTTGAAGCTCTACTTTGAAAGCTCCCTTAATTGTAACAGTAAAAACTACAAGGAAAGAAGTCACACTTCTGAGAGATTAAATTAAAAATGTTATGTTTTCTTTCACCGGTTCCCAGCAGGAGCAATTAATTCTGGTGCTGATTAACTTAATTTAAAAGGAAGGGTTTAGAAGTAGATTTAGTGAGGCAGAGATGTAAAGAAGAAGAAACTTATGAGTTAAACAAATTAACCTATTTAAAAACAATGAGCATTTTCTTTCCAGGAGATGTTGGCGGTGAGACTCACGATGTGGCGGCCCTTACAGCCTGTCTCTCTTTTTTTTTTTTGGTCTAGTAAAATGTAGTTGTCGTGTGTTTTTATACTGTTTTTAACTGTGTATACGTAGGGGGCGGGGGTGGGGGGAGAGGGAAACTTTTAAAATCTCTTCCCTGCACGGGAGACCCGACCTTTTTCCTGTCGGGTCTCCATTGTCGTTGGGGCTGAGCACCGTGGAGCGGCCTCCAACTGGAACGACCTGGGGGCTCCCTGCGGAGCTGCAGACTCACCATCGTGGGGCTGGCCGGCCTCGGAGCGTGGGGAGCGGTGGTGGTTCGCTGCTGCGGCCCGACATCGGAGCTCGGAGGCTCCAGCTGCAGACCGGTGGACTGTGATATCGGGAGCTCGCGGGTCCGGATGGGAGACCGCTTTTCAGAGCTCCCGCAATGCAACTTCTCCATCCCATGTCGCGAGGTTGGAACGACCCAGAGCGGGGCTGTACATCGCCCGGCGTGGCTTTAATGGCCACGGGACATTCCAACGCCCGCCGGGGGCTCCAAATTTGTGACATTTAGACCTGGAGCGGGGCCGTACATCACCCGGCGTGGCCTTAAATGGCCGTGGGACTTACCATTGCCCGCCTGGGGTTTCAACATCGGGAGAAAAATGGTGCGCAGGGGAGAGAAAAGACTTTGCCTTCCTTCACAGTGAGGAGGATATTCACTGTGATGGATGTTTGTGTGAATTGAATTGTTTGTGTGTCTTGTAGGAATAGTTTTGTTTGTATGGCTGTAGAAAAGGAGTTTCGTTTGAGCCTCACTGAGGTTCAAATGACATGGGATAAATATTGATTGATTGATTATACAAATCCAACACAACTTAATTTTAAATTAAAATCAGTTGTTGTCATATTTCTATGGTTGGCTTGGTGCTCCAGTGAGCATTGTGAGTATCAGCATGGATAATAATGGTTTTCATACAGCTTGGATTACAATGGTCCTGAATAATAATGCAAGAGCAGTTTGTATTGTCAAATCTGCTATTTGAATAGTTCACCTCATTTCAATTCCAAAATTAAGTACATCATGTTAGATTGAGTGTAAAACTCTTAAAAAGGCCATTCATCCTAATTGTTCTGTGTAGCCTATTATATTCTATGAGACCCTTCTCCAATAAGTCATCTAACGCCTGGACATATCAATTTCTGCTTAATGCTTGTCTAATTTCTTGTCTAATGCTATTTGTCGCAACTACAAGATGTCATACTTTTCAGGTTCTTACTACACTTTGACATTAGTAACTTAATTCATGCAAGGATTAATTATATTCATCTATTTATTATGTCTTGGTTGTGAGTCCATCACATGTGGAAATATCTTCACCATGTTTGCAATATCAAAAACAGTTTGCCATCATCTTAAAATACTCTAAAGGTTGCCTCTGACATTATTTTTGGTGGAGAAAACTTTTGCCCATTCAACTTTCCTGAAATTTCCTCTAAATTCTACTACCGTCTCAGCAAAATGTTTTTTTTACCCTTTGAACAATGTTGGTGTTATCTTTCGTTAATACAGATACACAATTCACGTTCTAACTAAGGTTCAATACAAGTTTAATATAATGACACAAAATGCTGGAGTAACTCAGTGGGACAGGCATCATCTCTGGAGAGAAGGAATGGGTGACTTTTCAGGTCTAGACCCTTCTTCAGACATTTAACAGAATTACTCTGCTTTTTCAATTCTATCCCTCTGGATAGGAACCACATAGTTTGTTTTGTTTTATTTGTTCCCTGATTAACCTGTGTTTCCAATCTAGTGATTTGTGCTCTTTGCTTCTGAAATAATTGCTTGGGTGAACCAATATACTGAGAAATATTTCTTAGAACCAATATATTTAAACAATGTTGCTGCTTCATAACATATACATCAAATAAAGCAGGCACAACTTTCAGACCAAAAAAAGAAATTATCAGAACAAGAATGGATTAAAGATTTTGTTGACAAAGTGTCCATATATCCTCGGTGATTACGTCTTTTTGACTACCAGATCCTTCAATCAAGGTCTGTGTTGGTCAAGTGTCAACAATGTTTGGCATATGTAGCAACACCAGAACAATGAAATTCTTACTTGCAGCAGCACAACAAGCTTATAAGAACGATACTCATAGATAATATATAATGAACAAACATTCAATCAATGAATCCCTCTCCCTTCCCCTCCCCCTTCCCCTCCCCTCCCTCTCTACAGATCCCTGTGGAACTCAACTGGTCACAGATCTCCAGCTTGAACATTGTCCTTCCTTCACAACCCTTTGTGTCCCATCAGAAGCCAGTTCAGGGAGGTCCTCTGCCAGTAAGCAGCTTTGGGCTAAAATATATATTCGCCTTGAAGCTCCAGTCATGCAGCACAGCACTCATTGGATCAACGTTGTTCCCTGATGGTTGGATCTGATTGTCGGTAGATGCAAGGAACCCTCAAATTTCATGCATGGCTGAATAATAATCAGTTCTCCTTATTTTGGCAACTATTATCTTTGCTTTCTAACTATCTTTACTGAACTTCTCAAACCCATTTTACATACAGAATATCTCATAATGTTGAAGCAAACCCCTCTGATGTCTATTGCCATCTTCATTTAATGATCCTTTTAATATTTATTCCTTATTTGGTATAACTTCCATCTCATCATTTACTTCCTAGTGAATTAATTTACCTTCTCAACCGTGCATGTATAATTACTTTTTAATGTGTCTTTATGACCTCACTATCTCTTGTGAACAATAGCTGCCTTTTTCGTTAACTGAATATTCAAAGATTCCTATCATATGAACAGCACAAAGTTAATGTCTGTATATTTCAAAGTCTAAATTGACAGATTTCACTCATAATTTGTCTTTCACTGTCACATAGGTTTTAATTAAAGGCTTGTTGACTTGCACTACATCTCATGCAAATTGTTGCTATTTTTACTCATTTTGACAATTCTATTACAGCATGGTTAGTATACCATTTCTTCATGTTAAAAGTATCTAAATTATACCCAATTATCAGGAAGTCAATTAAAAACCTGTTCTAACCTGGTTTCCCTCCCCAGATGTCTTTGCTTCTCTAAAACAACTACAGGTGCACAACCTTTTATCCGAAAGCCTTGGGACCAGACACTTGTCGGATTTCGGACATTTTCGGATTTCCGAATGGAAGATTTTTAGCGTAGATTAGGTAGGTAGCGCGGGCAGCTTGAAAAGTCTGGAGCGACTGCCTCCTCCCCGGAGACCGGGGAATCATTGTAAATCATTGCATACATGTTAGTCAGTTAGTTTGGAGGGATTTTATGTGGTGGTGGTGGGGTGGGTGGGTGAAGAGGGAAACTTTAATTCTTAGTCCCCTACCTGGTCGGCGACTCCCAACATCGCGGAGCTGGGGGCTCCGTCCGGCCGCGGGCGGCGCCGGTTGTAGCTCCGACCCCGGCAACTCTACCCCTGGCTGCGAGGCGCTCCAAATCCAGCTTACTGCACGGCGAGCCGGTAAGGCATTGACCGCTCCCCGTCTCTCCGACCAGGTAGGGGACTAAGAATTAAAGTTTACCCCTTCAACCCCCCCCTTCACATAAAAGCCCTCCAAACTAACTGACTAACATTTAAGCAATGATTTACAGATGTTTAAGTGTCTCCCCGGTCTCCGGGGAGGAGGCAGCCGCTACAGTAATACAGACCTGGGTTGACCGTGGGTCGTTTCGGGTCAAGTTTGGCGCCAAACGCGAGCTTTGGTGTGCAGACGACATCCTGGAAAAAATGGCCGGTTTTCGGAGTTTTTCGGTTTCCGGAACACCGGATAAAAGGTTGTGCACCTGTACTGTGAAGATAATTAAGACAATAGACAATAAACAATAGACAATAGGTGCAGGAGTAGGCCATTTGGCCCTTCGAGCCAGCACCGCCATTCAATGTGATCATAGCTGATCATCCCCAATCAGTACCCCGTTCCTGCCTTCTCCCCATATCCCCTGACTACACTATTTTTAAGAGCCCTATCTAGCTCTCTCTTGAAAGCATCCAGAAAACCTGCCTCCACCGCCCTCTGAGGCAAAGAATTCCACAGACTCACCACTCTCTGTGAGAAAAAGTGTTTCCTCGTCTCCGTTCTAGATGGTTTACTCCTTATTCTTAAACTGTGTCCCCTGGTTCTGGATTCCCCCAACATCGGGAACATGTTTCCTGCCTCTAGCGTGTCCAAACCATTAACAATCTTATATGTTTCAATGAGATGCCCTCTCATCCTTCTCAACTCCAGAGTGTACAAGCCCAGCTGCTCCATTCTCTCAGCATATGACAGTCCCGCCATCCCGGGAATTAACCATGTAAACCTACGCTGCACTCCCTCAATAACAAGAACGTCCTTCCTCAAATTATGGGACCAAAACTGCACACAATACTCCAGGTGTGGTCCCACTAGGTCTCTGTACAACTAGACAGAATATGCATTAAATGTATCAAAAATAAGACAGAATATGCATCAAATGTAGTTGTGTATTGCTATTCTAAATTTCCTGGCCACAATCCATTTCAAAACTGCTCAAAGTATTTAGATTGCAAATCCATGCATTTTATGTACGTCAAATGAAAATCAGAAGTAAAACAGCAGATGCTGGAGATCTGAAATTAAGATAGAAAATGCTGGCAACACACAACAGGTCAGGGAGCGCCTGTCAAAATAGAAACAGTTAACCCATTGGTGTGTTCTGTCGATTAATGGTCTGACACTAGCAAACAACAGGTTAGCTGGTTATGTTCACTCAACCAATTTATATGACAATATAACCTCATAAAATATTCCTCTTAATTGCTTGCACAGTCATTTGTTTTATCGTTCTTCAATAATGGTCACAGGCAGCGCAGCGGTAGAGTTGCTGCCTTACAGCAAATGCAGCGCCAGAGACTCGGGTTCGATCCCGACTACAGATGCTGTCTGTACGGAGTTTGTACATTCTCCCTGTGACCTGCGTGGTTTTCTCCGAGATCTTCAGTTTCCTCCCACACTCCAAAGACGTACAGGTTGTAGGTTAATTGGCTTGGTAAATGTAAAAATTGTCCCAAGTGGGTGTAGGATAGTGTAATTGTACAGGGATTGCTGGTCGGCGCAGACCTGGTGGGCCGAAGGGCCTGTTTCCGTGCTATATCTCTAAACTAAACCAAACTCTCATTGGTCATGTTCTAGAGTTTCATACTGCTGAGCGCGATGAATCACTCATCCCTCAATGAAAACTTGTTTCAGGAAACTATGTATTGGTGGTAGGATGTGATCAGCAATCCCAGTCAGTGGTTCCGAGAGCATTGAGGGAGGATACCAGACTTGTTCTGTACACTGAATGTGAGTATTGTATTGTATTGTATTGTATTGTATTCAAATTTATTGTCATTGTCTCAATTTGAGACAACGAAATGAATTTTCCTTACAGGCAGTATCATTAAAAAAATCACAAAGAAATTATAAAAATAAATAATAAATAAATAATAAAACATTAAAAATAAAATTGAAATTGAATTAAAATTAAAAAAAAAGCACAAATACAGAAGTCCACGGCACAACATAACATAAATGGCACCCAGGTGAGGACGGCACCATAGTCCAGCCAGCCTCCCCTCCGTGTTCACCCGTGGACGGGGCCTTCCAAGCACCCGCAGTCGCCGCCCCGGGTGGCCCGATGTTCAGGCCCTCACGCCGGGCTGGTGGAACGCCGACGCCGAACCCCGACGGTGAACATCCTCCTCCTCAGCGGCCCGGACCTTCTGATCAGCCGCCTCCCGCAGCCGGAGTCCGCAGCTCCTGAGTCCGCAGCTCCTGAGTCCGCAGCTCCTGAGTCGGGCAGAGTCGCAGGACCCCGCGTTGATTAGTCAGCGCCGCCCGCGTTGGGAGCTCCGCAAACCGCAGCTCCGTGATGTTGGTACAGCAGGTCCAGCACTCCGGGCTCCAAACGGCGACCCCCGGTAAGGCATCACCAGCCCCGCGATGTTCCAGCGCTGACCCGCCGCTGCTGGAGCTCCGGTCGATCCCGGCAGGAAAGGCCGCGCCAATCCAGGTAGGTAGGCCGCTGTGGGGGGGGGGGGGGGGGGGGGGGGGAGGACGCGACTCGAATAATAGTCGCGTCCTCACCAGGAAGAAGGACGGTATCCCCCGCACCGTGCCCTCTTCCCCCACATAAAAAACACCAAAAAACGTAGTACGAGGTATGGGGGAAATTGGAGTTGAACAGCTGAGGAAGGGGACATGGAGACAAGGTAAAATTGAATGATTAGATGAAATGAAAGGGAAAGATAATTGGATGCCAGAAAAGGGCAGGAAGAACAGATGGTTTCTCAGACTTCCTGGAAGCATTAGTTGAAGCAAGATGTGATCATGACTATATAGAAAGGGTCTGATACATTCATGGACCAATCTTGTGCTAATTATTTTATTCTTACAGCTGCTTACTCGAGTGACTGTGAAATGATATGTTCTCAAAAATTGTGGTCGGAGGTTATTTGGAAAACTGGAGCAAACTCGGTAAAAAGTAGAACTAATTCTCCGATCTTTGGTGGTGAAAACTTGTAAACTATATTTTTATTAAAACGACATCAGCATGGGTCTCCCATTCCATTCTTATACTCCAACACTTTAGTTTAGTTTATTGCCATGTGTACTGAGGTACAGTGAAAAGCTTTTTTGTTGTGTGCTGTTTAGTCAGTGGAAAGACTATATATGATTACAATCAAGCCATCCAATGTACAAACACATGACAAAGTGAATAATGTTTAGTGCAAGATCCAGTGAAAGTCCGATTAAAGATAGTCCGAGGGTCTCCAAGGAGGTAGGTCAGGACTGCTCTCTAGTTGGTGACAGGATACTTCAGTTGCCTGATAACAGCTGAAGCTGGAGGTATGCGTTTTCACATTTCTGTACCTCTTGCCTGAAGGGAGAAGGGTGAGACTCATCCTTGATTATGCTGGTGGCCTTGCTGAGGCAGTGTGAAGTGTTGATGGAGTCAATGGAAGGGAAGTTGGTTTCCGTGATGGTCTGGGCTCTGTCCACAATTCTCTGCAATTTCTTGCGGTCTTGTTTGGAGCTGTTACTTAAACATGCTGTGATGCATCCGATAAAATGCTTTCGGCAGCGCATCTGTAGACAAAGTTGGTGACTTTGGAAGTCAGACCACGTTCAGGCAAAGGCTCAGGAACTGTTGCAGACTGCTTATCATTTTTAGATACCTAGGAGGAAATGTATCATCATACATGCAATCCCCATCTGTGTGGAGTACAGACAGTGGATATCAATCAACACGCTCAAATTATATTCTTTCAGAAAACTACAGGTATTGCATCAAGCAGTGAAATACAGCAAAATGTGTTTAAAACAAGGCTGATGATACTGTGTCAACAACTACTGACCAATGGCATCAATTCCATTGTGATCAAATGCCAAGAGTGGTTAATTGTCATATGTACCAAACACAGAACAATGAAAGTCCTACTTGCAGCAGCATAACAAGCCTGTAAACACAATACTCGCAGCTCGCAAAGAACCAAAAACGTCAATAAATTAAAACAAAATAATATTACAACAAAAGTGTCTCTAATGAGACCAATATAACTCATAGTTTATAGTTTAGTTTGTAGTGTTCAAGAGCCTGAAGATTGGTGATAAGAAGTTGTTCTTGAACCTGAAGGTCATCATTTTGAGACTCCTCCGCCTTCTTCTGGATGGCAGGAGTGAAATGAGAGCTTGGCCAGGGTGGTGTGGGTCCTTGATGATGCTGGCTCCTTTTTAAGGTAGCGCCTCCTATAGATCCTTTTGGTGGTGGGGAGATCAGCTCCCATGATAGACTGGACGGTGCCACCAGCTGAAACCCTTCTTCAGTGACGATGGGTGTGATTTTGCAGGAGCTCCTCACTCCATAGACCATTTAAGCAATATATACGTCATGTATGTTTGTTTTGGCAAATTAAGCACAAAAGTGGAAAACAAAATGCTAAATGCTGGTCATTTAAACTGAGGCAACGTCCAAGTTAATATTTCTGTTAAATTCAGAACTTTTATTTATTTATTTTTTTTTTTTTTATATTTTATTTTATTAGAAGTAAGCACAGTCATATGGCACCAAAGTGCCTAATATATATTTTCATAATACATTTTATGTACAACTTCTTTTTTTTTTGTTACATTGAAAAAAGATGAGAATAAGAAAAAGAAGTTAGATAGTAAAGGATAGAAAAATGTGAAATATATAGTGTGTGAAGAAAGAAAACGAGTAAATGAAGAAAGTTGAGAGAGAAAATAGTGAAAAGAAAAGGAGATCATTATTTATAGTCTTGACCAACCCTCGTCCAGTCCTGAAACAGTTATTTTTTACAATTGTGTTGCACCATATGATTCCAAAAAAACGACGAATGGAGACCAACTCGTTATGAATTGGTCTGATTTATCCATTAGGAGGAATCGCATTTCCTCAAGATGAGCGGTGTCCAACATACTTGCAATCCACATTTTAAGCGTTGGTATTGATGTACCCTTCCAAAATTTAAGTATTAATTTTTTTGCTATTATTAAACCATAATTAAGGAATAGATTTTGAGACGCGTTCAATTTATTCCCATCTTCCATTACACCAAATATAATCATTTCAGTATTAGGTTCCATTCTTGTCTTGAATAATTTTGTAAGTATTTCAAAAATATCATTCCAAAATCTATAAAGTTTTATGCAGGAAACTAAGGAGTGTGTTATAGTTGCCTTTTGGGCTAGAGATTTATCACAAGTGGCGGATATATTTGGATAAAATTTGTTCAATCTTGTTTTTGAATAATATAATCTATGTACAATTTTAAATTGTATTAGATTATGTCTTACATTAATTGAACATTTGTGAATATATATCAGGTATTTTTCCCATTTAACCTTCGTAATTTTTATCATTAATTCCCGTTCCCACTCTTCTCTAAGTACCTCTGTCGATGGTAGGTCTATATTTAGAATACTATTATATAAATAGGATATTAACTTTTGTGAGTCAGCTTCAATATTCATTGCTTCTTCCAATAAGTCAGGAGTTACTTTTTGATATCCTTGTATATATTTTTTCACAAAGTCGCAAATCTGAAGATATTTAAAATATTGGTTGTTTTTCAATTTAAATTTTAATTGTAGTTGTTGGAATGATAGTAGGTTTCCTATTTCGCACATATCCCTGATCCTTCTAATTCCGAGACTTTCCCATTGGTTATATGTCTTATCAATAAGAGATGGTTTAAATAAAGGGTTATTCGCAATGGGCATTAACAGTGATAGATTTCTTAATTTTAAAGATAATTTTATTTTGTTTCCAAATTCTTATTGTACCATATATAATTGGGTTCTTCTTATATATGGTGTTATTCAGTTTTTTTGGGGAAAAGAGGATCGTTCCTATATTACAAGGATGACAATCCTCCTTCTCCATTTTTATCCATTCTGTCTGTTGTGTGTAGAACTATCCAACCAATAAATCATATTCTTAATATGCACTGCCCAGTAATAATCCATAAAATTCGGAAGTGAATTTCGGAAGTGAAAGTTCCCCGACCTCATTTGGTTTACATAAGTGTTTTTTTGTGATTCTATGTGATTTATAGTCCCAAATATAATTTGTAATGTTAGAGTCTAATTTTTTTTTTTAATATTTTTGGTATATATACCGGTATAGACTGAAATAGGTATAGTAATTGTGGTAAGAAGATCATTTTATTGCATTTATTCTACCTAATAATGATAAGGGAAGTGTTTTCCAAAATTTAATCCATGTATTAAGTTTATTTAATAAAGGTATGAAATTAGCATTGAATAATGCTTTATATTTTCTAGTAATCTGAATACCCAAATATTTAAATTTTTCTGTTGCGATTTTAAAGGGGAACTTCAGTAAGTGTGTAGGTTCTTGAGGTTTTAATGTCATGATTTCGCTTTTGTTCCAGTTTATTCTATATCCAGAAAAAGACCCAAATTCCTCTATTAAGTTTAATAAATTTGGTATGCTCGTTTGTGACTTTGTAATATATAAAAGTATATCGTCTGCATATAATGAGATTTTATTCTTTGAGTCCCTGGTATTATAGCCCTGAATATTCGGATGAATTCTTATACTTTCAGCCAGGGGTTCTATCATAAGGGCAAATAGCAGGGGTGATAGTGCACATCCCTGCCTATTACCCCTTGATAGTTGAAATTTTTGAGATAACATGTTATTAGTTAAAATTCTTGCCATCGGTTTATCATATAATAATTTTACCCATGTTATAAAATTCTCTCCCATGTTAAATTTTTGTAGTACTTTATATAAGTATTGCCACTCTACCTGATCAAATGCTTTCTCTGCATCCAAAGAAATAATTGATATATCTTCTTCCTCTACTTTATGCGAGTACATTATATTAAACAGGCGTCTCAGATTATTAAATGAGTATCTTTTAGGTATAAACCCCATTTGATCAGGGTTTATCAGTTTACTAATATATTTGCTTAATCTACTTGCTAAAATCTTTGCTAAAATTTTCTGATCTGTATTTAAAAGTGATATAGCTCTGTACGAGCCCGGATCTTCTAAATCTTTATCTTTTTTTGGAATAAGCGTAATGGTTGATTCTGTTAGTGTTTCAGGTAGTTTATTTAAGCACAAAAGTGGAAAAACAAAATGCTAAATGCTGGTCATTTAAACTGAGGCAACGTCCAAGTTAATATTTCTGTTAAATTCAGAACTTTTAATCTTTAGGATTGAACATATTGGTACATTTCATTTTTTGAAATGGAAACATCTTTGTATAACAGCTCCATTATATCTTATATCTCCATGATATAATGTAAGATGCATGGAACAAAGGAGAAATTACATTTCAAAAAAATTAGATTAAAATGCATAACTCTGCATTTACTTTTAATATAAGGAAGTGTTCTATTTGCAGCATGACTTACATAAGCAAATCCCTTTGGAACAGAGTCTGATTTAACTGGACAGAACAGAATTGCAGGAAATAATTTAATTGTACCGTGCAGTTAATTTAAAATGCCACGGGCAAAATAAAGAAATTGATAGAATATCTTTTAATGGATCAAAAAACAGGAGACAAGTCATCATTGATAGCCTACCTCTAAATTGATTAATAATGCGTTGCCAGTGGATTTATGTCAAGCACGAGCCACATACTTTTCCAAAGAAAGTTAATGGGTACATTATTATGGATGAGTTATTTTGGTGAATGTTTTGGAGGAGGTGAATTGGCTCACATGGTTGATGAATTGGCTCACATTTGGCTCACATGGTAGCATGCCTTCCTGAGCATTTAATCATCCGAGATAAATTATTCACCCCCAAATTAACCACGGGGCAGAAAATGGACACGATGATTTCCATTTGGGAAATCCAGAAGGACGCATTTTATTTTTTTCATCAACAGTCCCTACCGATAACCGACCTGATTTTATCAACTGCTAGTGTATGAGACAGGGCTTGTAACCTAAGGCTGCACAGGGAAATGGGAATAGTGATGAGGGAGTTGTGGGGACACAATGGAAGGGAAGGAGGCTGTACTCAGTGGTGAGGGTCAATAGAGACCAACATCGTATAGGTTGGTGATCAGGAGATAAGGTTGTAGTGGGAGCAGTGAGAGGGAAGTGTTTCTCCTTGGGGAGGAGTGATAGTTATGGAGTGGAAAGGAAAAGGGTGTCTCAAAGAGGTTGAGGGTGATAGAGTCATAGTCATGCAGAACAGAGACAAGCCCTTTGGCCCAACACAAAAATGCTGACCACGATGCTCCATCAAACTTAGTCCCATTTGCCCACATTTGGTATCTATCTATCTATCTATCTATCTATCTATCTATCTATCTATCTATCTATCTATCTATCTATCTATCTATCCTCTGTGTGCGTGTGCGTGTGCGTGTGCGCTTGTGTGTGTGTTTCTGGCTGGGTGTGTTTGTGGGTGCCACATTCAACCTTTGATTCCCTGCTACGCCAGCACTCTGTCATTAAGCTCCGTCATTTTTTCCATGTGGCCAGCTCATTCAGTTTTACATCCGATTTTGCACTCCTAAATTTTTTTTTCTTTTTATGTACCCATTTTTTAATAAAATCCTACACCCCCCCCCCCCACCCATTTTGTCACCTCCTACTGGCCAGCGACCATAACGGCTGCTGACACCCTCCTCTGCCTCAAAGACGCCGCCATTTAAAAACAGCCGAAAGAAGCCGCCCCACGCCCGCCAGCAGTCTCTCTGT